>NC_039284.1:2454583-2467083 GCF_003368295.1 Carassius auratus
CCATTGGCTTTTGGATTATTGCAGAAAATGAACTCCGTGTCCAGCAAAAGTTTCTGATCCTTCACTGTTTGTCCATCATTATAAACTTCACGAATGAACGCAACTTTCATGAATTTTGAAGCCTAAATACAGTCATCAGAAGTAAAAAGCTAAATGTAAACGAGCTGCTACAGCACGGTCACATCTTCATCAGTCATCATTGAGCTTCAGCGACTCTTCATGTTCACAAAACTGTGATTCTGAACACAGACTAGTAAATAGATGTTAACCTGTGCGCGGTGTTGTAGTTTAATGTCCCAGAAAACATCTGGAGTCCTATTTACACAAATGTTTATTCCCAATACAAGTGAAAGCTAAAAATATGCCGTAGAATAAATGTGCACCAAAGTTGAATCGCAGGTGCTCAACCAATCGAGAAGAAAAGTGCAAGACTCTCTCTACAATGGTTTCTTCAAAAACAGTGTCATTTTCAGCCAGCAGGTGAAGTTAGGCAAACTATCTGTGTTTACTTGTGTCTGTAGAGCGAGTGTTTTACTTTATTCTAGAGTAGTGTGAAAAAATCTTGAGCTTGTTATAGACACAGACACTGTCACAGTATTTCAGGCTTGTTGATGGTCTTTTGACCCGTTGCTTCGCAGGTTTCCTTCAGCAGCAGGCGGCACGTGAGCTTTCACATGGACGAGGAGGAGATCGTGCGCATCAACCCGCGCAAGGACGTCCTCATCCGCGGCTACGAGGACTACCGGCACCCGGTGCTGTGGAAGCAGGACCCGGAGCACGAGGAGCCCGACGCCTCCGCTGCCTTCTCCAAGCTGGAGGGTAAGAAGTGCGACTTCCTGTTCGGCGAGGACCCGGAGCGGCACAGCGGCGGCAAGGACCCCGTCAAGACACAGCAGCCGCCGGCCCTCGGCAAGAGCAAGGCGTCCCGGCGGCGGAGGGAGGACGGAGAGCGCTCGCGCTGCATCTACTGCAGAGAGATGTTCAACCACGAGGACAACCGGCGCGGACAGTGCCAGGACGCACCCGACCCCATCAAGCAGTGCATCTACAAGGTGAGCTGCATGCTGTGTGCCGAGAGCATGCTGTACCACTGCATGTCCGACTCGGAGGGAGACTTCTCGGACCCGTGCTCCTGCGACGCCAGCGAGGAGCAGTTCTGTGTGCGCTGGCTGGCGCTGCTGGGGCTGTCTCTGCTGGCGCCCTGCATGTGCTGCTACCCACCGCTGCGCGCCTGCCACCGCTGTGGAGAGGCCTGCCGCTGCTGCGGAGGGAAGCACAAGGCTGCGGGCTGAGCGCTGGCTTCTGTGGCCCGACACGGGCGAAGCGTCACTCACCGCTCGACTGGAGCTTGTGGAGAGAGCGGCCGAGCGCGGAGGAGCTCCTGACCTGAGGAGGACCGTCCTGGAAGCACGGACACCGGGAGGAAGCGCACGTCCGGAGCGACACGTCGCATCTAACTATGTGAAGAAATCATAATCCTATCGTGTCTTGTACAGAGATCTAACAAAGGGATTTCCGCTCTTGGCTTTTTCGTGCAGTTATTAACCGTGGCCTTTTCTTTTTCGACGCTAGGAAGTGCACAGACTCGTTGTTTTGCTCCTCATCGTGTTTCCTGAAGCAGAGCGCTGATGTTTCCAATCAAACAGCACTTACTATAATCCCACAAGCGCTTCGATTACAGAAGCTGCTCTCTGACTTTATTCTCGGAGGACATTACTCTCATGGTGGAATATAAGTGTTTATTTTGCATGCATGTTTAAAGCTGACGCTAAATCTTGTTTTGACTAATAATCAGATGTTTTGTGCAAAGATGATCTGTCAGTGTTGTGGGAAAGAACGACGGTTTACTTTCTATGCAAGTATTTCCACGAGACGCTGGGCTGTACATATCAACACTACTCCCGCAGTGACGGTACCCATCGTGGTTTGGTTTCACAGCATCATGTACATAAGTCACATTTTAATATTGTTTCACATTGAAAAGTAGTGGAGACGACGGAGAAGACGTGTGAGGTTTGAATGTGTAGAGATTGTCTCTAGTTTTGTATCGCAGTGCTCCGAACAAACGTCTTATGAAGCTGCTGGAAACAATCACTAACCGCATCACAAGATTTAATCAGATGACTGTTAATGGTGATCTAGTTCTCCGGTACGGTTTAACTCTTCTGTGTTGCTTCTTCTGGTGACGGCTGGCGCTGCGCTCATGTGACTAGTTTAATCCGGTGCTGTTGCTCTTCTCTCTTGATGGAAGTGTTGGCTCTTTCTGTGACGTGCTCGTGTTCTTGAGTCTTCAGTACAGCAGTGGTGTTCTGAGCAGCTTCGTTCTCCTCCATCTGAAGAAGTGCCTCGCTCCGCTTCTGCCGCTTTACATCTATCCATAGCTATTTCTATCACGGCTTGAAAATACTAAATATATGATGTAATATTTATAGTTCAGTAACTCATGTCATAGATGTATTTTCTGTATACAGATGTAGCTTGTTACTTTCATAAATATACAATGTAAATATGCATACAGAACTGTTTTTATGTTACACCATACACTTATTACATCAGTTAACTTTACCATGAAAATAAAAAGAGAGTTTAAAATAGTGCTGTGTGTCTGTGTGTGTGTGTGTTTTCACTTCTGCACTGTATTTCAGGAACAACCGTGTGTCCAGTAATAATCTCAAGGGCTGTTTTCATCTGAGAAACGGTCTAAATAAAGTAAAGCATGTGTTTTAGGGTGTGTGTGCCCCAGACTATTTAATCTCTATTCAACATTTAAACACCGATTGAAATGAAACGCTTTCACTCAGATGCTGTTATCATATGGAGTCTGGCCCAGTCACTTTATTATTATGTTCACGTCAGATATACAGTCATGGCCAAAAATATTGGCACCCTTGGTAAACATGATCAAAGAAGGCTGTGAAGATATATCTACATTGTTAATCCTTTTGATATTTTATAAAAAAAAATATCACAAAAAAAAAAATGTATTCTTTCATTGGATAATCAGAATATCATTATGAAATAAAGGTTTTTCTGAAATACACATTGGACACAATTATTTCCCCTAGAAATTCTTATGAGTGAAATATCTCTTAAGTATATTCCCATTCATGATCACAATTCTGAGCACTCAGCATGATTATAAACATGAAATTATCCAGCCGTGCCTACCTGTTTCAATGAAATATACATAATCATCCATCACAATGAGAAAAACCAAAGAATATACAGTATTGTTCAAAATAATAGCAGTACAATGTGACTAACCAGAATAATCAAGGTTTTTAGTATATTTTTTATTGCTACGTGGCAAACAAGTTACCAGTAGGTTCAGTAGATTGTCAGAAAACAAACAAGACCCAGCATTCATGATATGCACGCTCTTAAGGCTGTGCAATTGGGCAATTAGTTGAAAGGGGTGTGTTCAAAAAAATAGCAGTGTCTACCTTTGACTGTACAAACTCAAAACTATTTTGTACAAACTTTTTTTTTCTGGGATTTAGCAATCCTGTGAATCACTAAACTAATATTTAGTTGTATGACCACAGTTTTTTAAAACTGCTTGACATCTGTGTGGCATGGAGTCAACCAACTTGTGGCACCTCTCAGCTGTTATTCCACTCCATGATTCTTTAACAACATTCCACAATTCATTCACATTTCTTGGTTTTGCTTCAGAAACAGCATTTTTGATATCACCCCACAAGTTCTCAATTGGATTAAGGTCTGGAGATTGGGCTGGCCACTCCATAACATTAATTTTGTTGGTTTGGAACCAAGACTTTGCCCGTTTACTAGTGTGTTTTGGGTCATTGTCTTGTTGAAACAACCATTTCAAGGGCATGTCCTCTTCAGCATAGGGCAACATGACCTCTTCAAGTATTTTAACATATGCAAACTGATCCATGATCCCTGGTATGCGATAAATAGGTCCAACACCATAGTAGGAGAAACATGCCCATATCATGATGCTTGCACCTCCATGCTTCACTGTCTTCACTGTGTACTGTGGCTTGAATTCAGAGTTTGGGGGTCGTCTCACAAACTGCCTGTGGCCCTTGGACCCAAAAAGAACAATTTTACTCTCATCAGTCCACAAAATGTTCCTCCATTTCTCTTTAGGCCAGTTGATGTGTTCTTTGGCAAATTGTAACCTCTTCTGCACATGCCTTTTTTTTAACAGAGGGACTTTGCGGGGGATTCTTGAAAATAGATTAGCTTCACACAGACGTCTTCTAACTGTCACAGTACTTACAGGTAACTCCAGACTGTCTTTGATCATCCTGGAGGTGATCATTGGCTGAGCCTTTGCCATTCTGGTTATTCTTCTATCCATTTTGATGGTTGTCTTCCGTTTTCTTCCACGTCTCTCTGGTTTTGCTCTCCATTTTAAGGCATTGGAGATCATTTTAGCTGAACAGCCTATCATTTTTTGCACCTCTTTATAGGTTTTCCCCTCTCTAATCAACTTTTTAATCAAAGTACGCTGTTCTTCTGAACAATGTCTTGAACGACCCATTTTCCTCAGCTTTCAAATGCATGTTCAACAAGTGTTGACTTCATCCTTAAATAGGGGCCACCTGATTCACACCTGTTTCTTCACAAAATTGATGACCTCAGTGATTGAATGCCACACTGCTATTTTTTTGAACACACCCCTTTCAACTAATTCAACTAATTGCCCAATTGCACAGCCTTAAGAGCGTGCATATCATGAATGCTGGGTCTCGTTTGTTTTCTGAGAATCTACTGAACCTACTGGTAACTTGTTTGCCACGTAGCAATAAAACAATATACGAAAAACCTTGATTATTCTGGTTAGTCACATTGTACTGCTATTATTTTGAACAATACTGTATTTCTGATGTGCAGGAGAAGATAATTGAGCTTCACAAATTGGTGAAGAGCTAGAGTAGTGACAATTCCCTTTTCCACCATCAGGACAATAATTAAGAGTTTCCAATCAACAGAAAATGTTAGAAAACTGTCTGGAAGAGGATGTGTGTCTATATCGTCCTAATGCACAGTGAGGAGGAGAGTTTGAGAGGCTAAAGACTCTCCAAGGATCACAGCTGGAGAACTGCAGAAAATAGTTGAGTTTCTGGTTCAGAAAACCTTTAAAAAAAGATTGTCAAACAGTACCTACATCAACACATGTTGTTTAGGAGGGTTTCAAGAAAAATCTCCTAGCTCATCCAAAAACAAACTAAAGCATCTTCAGTTATCAGACGCGACTGGAACTTCAAATGCGACTGGCTTCTGTGGTCAGATGATAAAAGCCTGAATACAGCACTTTGTTACACAAAACATTACATTTCTATAAAAATGAACAAATGAACAGGAATGCTTTATCAGAGCTCAATCATTCTGGGCCTGATCTGATTTGAGCCTCTTGTTTCAGTCTTCGGACTCATTTTGGCTAATGCTCAAAAACATAAAGGACATTCAAACATTTTGAGCAGTATAGTTATAGTCAGAACAGTTAATTTGAGAATGTATAATTCTCCCTCTGTGTGTGTGTGTGTGTGTGTGTGTGCGAGTGGATGTATCTGTTTACACTCTAGACCAGTGGTTTTCAACCTGTGGTGGGCCGCCAATTACTATTCAAGATTTTTATTCATCACTTACACAATAATATATAGCATATAACCAGCAGTGAAATGTGAGTCAGGTCCGCTCCATGGACAGTGCAATTATTAAAGAAAACAACACAGATGAAAATATACATAATGTAAGAATGAAATAAAACTAAACAATAAAAATATAAGAATAAAAATATTTAAAAGATGTATACTGTAGAATTAAATATAGAATGGAAAATAATGTGCATGAAAGTAAACTGTAGTCTTAAACATTAAAGGGTTAGTTCGCCCAAAAATGAAAATTATGTCATTAATAACTCACCCTTATGCTGTTCCAAACATGTAAGGCCTCCTTTTATCTTCTGAACACAGTTTAAGATATTATAGATTTAGTCCGAGAGCTCTCAGTCCCTCCATTGAAGCTCCATCGAAAATACATTTTGGTCCAAAAATAGCAAAACCGACGACTTTCTTCAGCATTGTCTTCTCTTCCGTGTCTGTGTGAGAGAGAGTTCAAAACAAAGCAGTCTGGATATCCAGTTCGTGAACGAATCATTCAGTTCACCAAATCGAACTGAATCGTTTTAAACAGTTCGCATCTCTAATACGCATTAATCCACAAAGAGACTGAGAGCTCTCGGACTAAATCTAAAATATCTTAAACTGTGTTCCGAAGATAAAAGAAGGCCTTACATGTTTGGAACAGCATAAGGGTGAGTTATTAATTACATAATTTTCATTTTTGGGTGAACTAACCCTTTAAGATATACAGGGATGTACAAGAAGCAAATGTGCAAACAGGGTGACACTGTCAGTGTGTCAATGTGAGGTAGTGAATGATGAATATCTTACTGATGAAGTGAACATTAAGTGTTCTGTTAATTAACATTAACATTAAGATTAACAGTTCTGCTTCTGCAGCGTTTGAGGTAGATGTCCTGCAGAGAGGGGAACCAGTCCCAGAGATGCACTCAGCTAAGCACACAACTCTCTGCAGGGCTTTGCACAATACACTAGTGTCAATACACTATTAAAAGAAATAATAATATTGTTCATTTATATCAAAATGTCTATGTCATAACTTAATAACATCATTTCATGTATATGATTAAATAAGAACAAAATATTAAATTGTTTTAATGTTAAACTGTAACTATGCTTCCACTATTCGAGCTCACTGATTGGTTTAAGAATAAACCACCAATTTATCATTTATATTTTTGCTGCATATGCTAAAGAACAACATCAGTTGTACCAAGTGGTGCCTACCCGAGTTATTTTCTGTTCATTGCCAGTTCATTCAGTAAAGACAGTTAACAATCTAGTTTCTGAGTACAAAGTTATTAACCCAACAATAGCGGGGTCAGTTAATAGAGCCTCACAGTCCCACCCACAGCTGGCACCGGAAGTAAAATTTCAATGCAATTTCTGCATTAACATTTGGGGTATAAGCCATTAAAACGTAACCATACATGGTAGACTTAAAACCAGCTACGGCTGTAGTAAGCGATAGTATATACTCATATAACGCCAAAGGATCATGGGGCACTAACCTTGTTTTGATATAAATGACTTTTATTCGCCATGTCTTGGCTAAGTACTTCATTACCCACAATCCTGAACAATCCCACAATCCCACAGTGATGCATCTGATTGGTGGAGCTTGTGTAACCGTCTGGTTAAACCCCGCAAAGACTGAAGATCATTAATAAAAAAATAAAATAAAATAAAAACCTGTGTTGCGTTTTTGTACGGTAGACTTATAAGTGCAATCATGATCTCCATGGCTGCCATGAGAAAATTCACTGGAGGAAAGAGTTCGTGCTGGCGGCCGTCATCAGGTTTGGAAGTCGCTCAAAAGGCTCGTTCGCGGTTGTGGCTCCAGTCGAATTCAATGAGGCGCGGTGGTTTATGGGATGAGTAGTTCCTGTGCTCGAAATGAAAATATGTACACAGTCTTGTACATTTGACTTTTTTGGGATTTTCTCTTATTTTTTTCACTCGAAATGATATGTTATATGCTTATGAGTTCAGCCGTAGCCGGTTATCCTCACACATGCTCTAAAACTCTTTAGATACAGATTTTTCCGAAAGTGAATGGGAGAAATTAATGGGAAATTTACTTCCGGCACCAGAGCTCTCTCGGGCTGTGGGCGGGACTGTGATGCTCTGTTGTTTTGCAGTGGGCCGCGCAAACATATGTGTTCGGTTGTGTGGGCCGCGAGTTGAAAAAGGTTAGGAACCACTGATCTAGATGTTTTAGAGGGTATCCCCTTCCTTGCTAGTTTAAATTATGTAGTTGAATTATTGCTCTTATTGAAGGACAGAATCAAATCAAATCACATTTGATGAAAATGAGTTATTCCTGGTGTTAAAGAGCCAGTAAGATGAAAATTCAAAGCTTCCTATCACTGTTTATAAGTCCTGTACATTAGGTTTAAATCCATCCAAGGTTAAAAACATTGTCATTTTGTCAAAATATCATTTTAAAATTACCTCAATTCTCAGAGGTCTCCAAACGGTTCGTGCGAAGCTGTTCAAAAGATTCAGTTTCCTTAAACCCCACCTTTCGGTAGCATACTGTGTTCTGATTGGTCAACTGACATAGTTTTGATTGGTTGTTCCACACACAACTTCACGGTAAACAGTGCGTTAGCATCTGTTTGGGGTGAATTATGTCTTATTCCTCTCACCGCGAAGCAAACAGTAAAATAAAAAACTTGAACAGTCTCGCTGCTCTTTCTTCTGTGTGGGTGTATTCAAGCCGCGCGCTTCAGTTTAAATCTGAATAGAGCGTTCATTTTAATGATGTGTTTGTACATGACGATCAGCGCAGACAGGCTGCAGACAGCACACATACTGATAAGACGCTCGGGAGAAAACAGACACATAACTTCATAATCAAACTTCGCGTTGTGACTCGGAGATGCTCGTTGTTCTAAATAAAGTTGGTAATGAACCCTCTTTTATGGCCAAACGCTTTGAAAATCACGCCTTGTACTCACCGAGATTAGAAAAGCAGTCATCAGTGAAATGTTGTAAGCACAACAAAATGGATTTGTTGTACTGCTCTGGTATTGTGGTAAAATGAATTGTAGCCATTGGTTCTTCTGATCTTCATTCTTTGGCAGTGAAAATAAAACAAACCAACCAGAGCGTCTATGTGTGTGTGGGGGGGGAGGGGGGCAGGTCAGAGGTCAGTTTCTCCCGAGACGGTGGGCGGAGATTATTATGCAAAGTGCTCCTAGTGACGTACATAGAGATGGGCAAAAGATTTGAAATCTATAACGACTCGTTTCAGCGATTCAGAGTCGACTCCTTACTTTAGAAGACAATAACTTTATAAATCGTGTACTTTTTGGTTTAATTATTTGCACATTGTTTACACTGATGGACAGCTACATCATACACTGTAATACAGGTAATTTTTGATTTCCCATCTGTGTGGCTCTTTAAGATATACATCAGGGTGCTGTCAAACTGCTTCGATTCAGACTCCTCTGTCTGTGTGATTACAGAAACAGTGTTTATACTGGATAATGAAACATATTGAACATCTTTATCTTCCTCAGGTGACACTTAGACATTAAGGGAAGAATAACTTATGTTTATATGAATTAACACTTGTTCAAATTCACTACCCTTTCATTATGTTCGGGATGAAACATCCACTCAATTAAACTGCTGTAAAAGTGTGTCAGATTTATATTTTTTCTTTATTATTATTATTATTATTTTTTGCACAAATCTGTTAATCAACTTCAGTCCAAAACTACCAAATGGTTTTTAAAAATCTTAATAAAGATTTAACTCTTTAATTACTAAGTTCATAAAGTATTTCACTGATTTGGGGGAAAAACACACAAAATGACTTATTTTCAATATAAAAGTAATTGTGGCTGGATTTTTTTTACCTTTTATTAGTAGCATAAAGATTAGTAGCAATATTGGCTCTGATGCATTTTTAGTTTTTGTGCAGCATTAGATTTAATTTTTTTCTCCCTAATTAGTTGTTGGTGGCTGTTTTTGCCCCATTGACTTCCATTATAACAACATTTTTTGATTGCAAAGCCATGACACCATATAATCATGCATTCTTGATTGTTTGTGGTTTTCACTTTTGGGAAGAGGTAACATTTGTTATTTTTACAGTTGATCACTAGGTGGGACCATTAACCCTTTAAATAGGCCTGTGAAAAAAAGGCTTAGTTTCTGGCTTGTATATGAAGCTATATGGAGTATAACAGCAAATGATATCGTGTGTGTGGTGTGTGAGAAAGAGAGAGTGTGTGTGAGAGAGACAGCTCTCACATGCCATCCTGCTGGTCATTTGATGGTGAGAAGAGCAGCAAGCAACACAAGAAAGGGCTTGACTTGAACTGAAGTTTTAGAAATGATTATGCAGCTTAACCCTCCAGCGAGCTTCAGCTTATTTGAAGTTGGTATTGCATTTTGGTTCATAATACATTATGTTCATAAATTTAATGCAAAGTAGATTTTTTTACAGGATTTAAAGGTTTTAAACTGGCTTTACCATCAAGAAAAGACAAGCATTTCACACATAGACCATCCATACTTTTCCCCATCAAATAGTAGCATGTGCATAAACACACCTCTTTTTTTATTGTTTACTCCATGTAGTTCTGAGAGCATGAGGTGCATATTTGGATTTCTTCAGATACTGTACATCAAGGTAAGTGCACAAAGGTCTCTCTCACACCATCTCTCTCTCTCTCTCTCTCTCTCTCTCTCTCTCTCTCTCTCTCTCTCTCACACACACACACACACACACACACACACACACACACACACACACACACTATAATTTGCTGTTATACTCCATATACAAGCCAGAAACTAAGCCTTTTTTTCACAGTCCTATCTAAAGGGTTAATGGTCCCACCTAGTGATCAACTGTAAAAATATCAAATTTTACCTCTTCCCAAAAGGGAAAACTGCAAACAATCAAGAATGCATGATTATATGGTGTCATGTCTTTGCAATCAAAAAATGTAATTATAATGGAAGTCAATGGGGCAAAAACAGCCGGCGACAACAAATGAGGGAGAAAACATTCAAATCTAATGCTGCACAAAAACTAACAATCCATCAAAGCCAATCTTGTTACTAATCTTTGACATGTCCAAGACTGTGATAAAAGGTAAAAAAAAAAAAAAAAAAAAAAAAAAAAAAAATCCAGTCCACAATCACTTTTTAAATTGAAAATGTCATTTTGTGTGTCTTTATTTTAGTTATTTTTTTCAAATCAGTGACATAATTTATGAACTTGGTAATTAAAGAGTTAAAATCTTGGATTTTTTAAAAACATTTGGTAGTTTTGATCAGGACTGGGGTTGATTAATAGATTTATGCAAAAAAAAAAATTTTTTTTTTGAAAAAAATATTTATCTGGTACATTTTTACAGCAGTTTAATTAAGTGGATGTTTTCATCAACGAACAACTCGAAAGGGTAGTGAATTTGCCCACAGTGTACCGTTGAGTTTTTGAAAAATTTCAATTTTCCCAAAATATGGGTCAAAATAACAATTGTCACCATAAATAATTCCATTAGCTCAAACACAGAGAAAGTTGTGGCCAAAATAAGACTCAACTTTACCCCCTAGTGGACGAAAACGTCCCCAACAACCCACAGGGGTTAAAAGATTATGATGACGGATAACTGTGATGACTCATTACTGTTACTAAAGAAGGCGCAGACTCTGAAGTATATATACGTCAGTCAGAACAGAATTTAAAAGACTATATATAGCGTTTTAAATTCTGTTCTGCTCTGACGTTGAAATGAAGGTGTAGCGGAACTCTCGTGTTTTTGTGTTTCTCGTCGGTCTGATTTGAGCGGCGCACTGCTGGAGTCGCGCGTCCAAATGAATTCTTCATTTCGGCTTTTTAAATGAAATATTGACCATCGTTAATGTGATCACAGTGTTATTAAAGTAAAATATATAATCATAGGTGAATGCGCTGAGGATGGAGAGCGATATACTGGACACGCTGGATCAGCTCGGGTAAGTTAAGCAGCAGCTGGGTGTGATTATGATTTAAATGAGCTTCAGATCAGATCATGTGTGATTTTCAGGTGTGTTTCATGAACAGCTCATTCAGAACAAAGTGCTCATCACGGCCTAAAAGATTCTAAATCAGAGCAGAAAGTCTGTGTCCTGTCTGAATGAGTTCTATCTATAATAAAGCGTGTGCTCTGTTTGTCTGCAGCACGTTTCTCTCCTCGACTCTTACTGTAATACTGACAGCATTTATCCTCAGTGTTATTCACATCTAAACTTTCATCGAGAAACGTACAGTCTCGTTTTCTGAGAAATAAATCAAATTCAGGACTTGGTTGTAAGAATCTTCTTGAAACAGACAGAAACTCTGTTTGCAGGAACACTTATTACTGTTTTAGAATTCGGGAGCACAGATATTCTTTCATTTTTATTTATTTTGTAAAATTGTAGAAGGTATTTTTTTTTACTAAGTTGTATTTTAAAGCTTTAAAGTGTTGCGAATAATAGACATTTTATGTTTAGAAATCATATTGATATATTCTGTTTAATTTATTCTGATGTTTCTATGTGATTGTCTGATATTTTCAGATGTTTGAATTCCTCTTCAGAAAGCCTGTATAATAATATTGAATAAATCAATATATACAGGTGCTGGTCATATAATTAGAATATCATCAAAAAGTTGATTTATTATAATAATTCCATTCAAAAAGTGAAACTTGTATATTATATGCATTCATTACACACAGACTGATATATTTCAAATGTTTATTTCTTTTAATTTTGATTATTATAACTGACAACTAAGGAAAATCCCAAATTCAGTATCTCAGAAAATAAGAATATAACTTAAGACCAATAGAAAGAAAGGATTTTTAGAGATCTTGGCCAACTGAA
>NC_039284.1:2472083-2527083 GCF_003368295.1 Carassius auratus
GCAGCAGGTGTGTCATTCACTGCCAGTGTTTCATTACATCTCCTGCTTCTCAGTCCAGAAACATCCTTCATGGTCCGCCGCGCTGGACGAGCACACACACCAACCACTTGAGTGACAGTACAAATACAATGTTACTCCAGTGTACTTGGGTATTAAACTGACATGGGACCTGATCAGTGTCCCTCTAATCAATAGCTGCTCCTCCACTGTGGGGTCAGTGTGATTGGGGGGGTATGGGGACCCAAACACAGCGAGCGCTGGACGAGACAGCGCAGTATCAGCAGATCTGATCCGTTACAACAGCGCCGAGCGAACATTACTCTCCGCAGAAGTTCCTGTGTTTTCTTCACATAACATAATGAATGTCAGTGTTAAGTTATTACATTTATTTTGCTTATTATCTTTCATATTGCTACATGTAAACAGCAG
Organism: Carassius auratus; assembly: GCF_003368295.1. Lineage (NCBI taxonomy): Eukaryota > Metazoa > Chordata > Actinopteri > Cypriniformes > Cyprinidae > Carassius > Carassius auratus. Next base: position 2,472,513 of record NC_039284.1, read on the forward strand.
TGTTAGCTACTTTGATGCACTTAGTTTTATTTATTTAATGCATTTAATAGTCACGTTCACAGCAGAAACGTCCATTATCCTCTTAGAATTAAAATGTTTTATAGTTTTGTTCATTAAGGCATATTTTAAGTAAATGTTAAATTTAAGGACACTTGAGTAACGTATGATTATATTTGAAACAAACAGTAAAATGTACTGATATGTTTCTGTCAGGACATTAATTTTCTCCTACATTAACAATGATTTTACTCTAGTAAAAGTGAAGACTAAGTGGTTAAAAGGTTAGTGTAGTAATATTATGGTCAATTTTCATGCGTTTTACGATGAACCTAAAACACAATGCAGTGCAAAATACATCATATTGAATTTACATACACTGCCCCCAGTTTTTAAAGGTTTTTTTTTTTATGTATTTAATTTGGTTTGTTAAAGCTTTACAAGCATTATCCATTAGCCTATAGAAAACTGTGATGTTAAAGTTAAATAACAAGTTTCCAAAATCCCATATAAACTATTTAAGTTCTGGTATGTAATAGTTCAGATTAAAAATGGTCAATATTGTGCTGAATGTTTGCCCCGTGCTTCAGTAAAACACACGCCTCTCAGAACAACCTCACACAACCCCTTCATTACACCAACAGAGAGAACCGAGAAATATATCCCTGGAACTAGAGCGATCACTAAACAAACATGATAAAAGTGTCTGTTTGCATGCTTTGGTAAATATTGAAATCCTAAAGCGTTGATGTTTTAATATAATAAGTGATACACTGATCATAATTAATTAATTTATCAGGATTGAAAATTAGTCACACAGAAATAAAGCGTTATGAACAGTCTGCTTATTCAGTCGAGTCTGTTTCTGTTTATTTGTAGTCACAGGAGCCTATATACATCACATTTAAAGAGAATTATCATTTCTATATTTCTATATAATCTATCTCATACGTCTACATATATATCAGTCTTCATGGCTCCACCATTAGCTCTCTGTTTTTCATGTTGTTCTGTGTGCGTGTTTTTGTGTAAGTACTGAATCTTTTCCTCTGGTGCAGGTGAATGTTTTACTCGAGCAGCTTCCAGAAACACATGTGGGTGATCCTGCGTTCAAGAGCTCCCTGCGTCCGGACCAATGGGTGAGAAGAGTTTGATTTAACAGAGTATTAACTGATGAGGGTGTCAGATCAGGAAAGTGTCTGATAGGTGTCTGACAGTGAAATATAAACGTGTGTGTGTGTAGTGAGATGTGTTCTTGTGTCCAGAGCGAGCTGGAGAAGATCAACGGTGCTCTGTCGGCGGAGTACGAGTGTCGGCGGCGTATGCTGATCAAACGCCTGGATGTGACCATACAGTCCTTCAGCTGGTCCGACAGAGCCAAGGCACGCACACTTCAGTTTACACAAGTATAGTGAAGGAGGGAGGAACTAGAGCTCCATCAGTGTTCATAGAGAGGGCAAAATGGGGTTAGACCAGGCATTCAGGGCTTACCAACAGAAATTCAGTTTTTTTTAACCATCCATACTTCAAGATCATGTAGGCAAGATGTTAAAGAAGAAAGAGGTAAAACAGTTGGGCTGTGCAGTGAAATAGATTTGTGTATCATCAGCGTAACACTGGAAATTAAGACCCAGAGGAAGCATGTAGATAAAAAATAGAGGTGGACCATTATTCTTCATTAATACTAGTGACAGGACAGTAGAGTTATGTTCTTCCAGTCAGCTGCTTGCATTCGTTCAATCTCTTGCTTTATGTCAGTGATAGACAGACACACACTTCATTGATTAGTTTGAAAGAAAAACAATTGTGTTTTTCAGGTGAGAATTGACAGCATGGCCCGAGCGTATCAGCCGAAGCGCTATTCTCTGTCTCTGCGGTGCTCGGTGAGCGTGTCTCATCTGCTCGCCGCGAGACAGGACGTCTGCTATATGGTGAAGACCAGCAGCGGCTCGTGCAGAGAGAAGACCAGCTGTGCAATAAACAGAGTACGTAGATTATCAGGCCTTTCTGTGCCTCTCTGTCAGCTTGTGTGTGACGCTCGGTGTGTGTGGTGACCGCTCAGATCCTGATGGGACGGGTTCCTGACCGCGGCGGACGGCCGTCTGAGATCGAAGCTCCTCTTCCTGAGATGCCTGCGTGGAGGAAGAGAGCTGACGGAGGAGGAGGAGGATACGGTGGGAAGCGAGGGGCGGGCGGATGGCGCTCCGGAGGAGACGGATGGAGAGCAGGCCGATGGAGCAGAGGAGGACGAGGAGGACAGTACTATCACTGACAGAGTCATCTGGACCGATCATGAAGAGACTGTCATTTCCTCTCGGGGAAGTCATTTTAAATAAGTGTGTAGTAGTCTGATTCATTACGCTTTTTAACTTCTATAAGACCGGTGAGAGAGGTTGTGAAGGCATCATGCATTGCTTCAAACCCCTCCTGAAATCAACGAAGAATAAAGCAGTGAAAAATGTTGAGATGACTCTTTGTTTTTTTTATTAATTGAGACACATGGGTGTTCTTGGCCGAGTGCTTTGCGTTGTGCTTCTCCTGGGTGGTGAGTGTGTGCTTTAACTGAATCCGCTGAAGAATGACCTTTATAGTGTTGTTCTGGATGTTAACAGCTTTGTGTTTCATCAGTGGCTAGCTCAGACTGAGCCGATCCTGGAGTTCCTGTGTTGTGTTACTCCTCATCTGTATGCAGATATACAGAAGAATACATTAAAAACTGCTTAAAACAACTGCTTGACTCCTCCACATTCACGAGGGTACAATTATAATGTATGCTTTGTCTTTTGTCTTTGTGTGGCTATGTTCTGTTGGTAAACTCAGAAGGTGGTCCGCATGTGCTAGAGGTGTGCTAGTTCTGTGCTAAAGAGTACATTAGCTTTACAGTACTTCTGAATTCCTGAGCTGGTTTCCTACAAGGCAGCACTGGAAAGAGCTAAATCATCGTTTTAAATCATAGCTAAATCAACCTTGTTCAGGACTATTAACAAACTGTTGAAACCTCACGATACCGTTTCACTTTCTCCCAGTCAATGTGTGTCTTATTCTAATTTAACTCTAGATTGACAGCTTACATTATGAATTGGTTAATTCTGGTTTGATGTCTAGTGATTATCAAAATGGACTTAACCATATTTGTTGGTCTACAAGTACTTTCTCTAATTTTGAGCTGCCCTCAGTTGATTATATTACTCAGCAGATCATGAAGTCTGAGACTTGCACCTGTTCACTTGATCCCTTGCCTACTGTTTTAGTGTAGTTCTGTATCCAGTTTCTTCTATTATTACAGCTATCATGTGTTCATCATTATCAACTGCTACTGTTCCTTCATCTTTCAAACTGGCTTCTATCACTCCACTTCTTAAAAACACTGGTGCTGATCTTAATGATCTAAATAATTACAGGCCTATTTCTAAGCTCCCTTTTATTTCAAAAATACTTGAAAGAACAGTAGCAGAACAACTTTAATCGCATTTACAAAGTAATGACATTTGCAGGCTTTTTCAGTCAGGTTTTTGACCCAAACATAGTACGGAAACAGCTCTTGTTAAGGTTATAAATGATCTTCTCCTAGCTGCTGATTCTGGTCTTCTGTCTATTCTTATTCTGTTTGATATTAGTGCTGCATTTAATACTATGAGCCATTCAGTATTATTGGACTGACTGGCTGGCATAGAAATAGCTGATAATGCGCTTCTTTGGTTTTCATCTTATTTAAGTGACAGAAAACAGTTTGTGCAGTTTAAGAATACACATTCAGATCCTGTCTCCGTTACTCATGGCGTTCCACAGGGGTCGGTGTTGGGTCCGCTTTTATTCATCATTTATATTCTTCCTATTGGTCTTATTTTTTGTTCCTACGGTATTCATTTTAATTTTTACGCCGACGACGTGTACATTTCTGAAAGACCTAATGTTTTTCATCCCCCTCCTGATTTTACTAAATGTGTCCAGGACATTAATATTTGAATGTCAAATTTTTTTTTTTTTAAGTTAAATACCAGTAAGACTGAAGCCCTCCTTGTGGGTTCTGGGTCTGTCTTAAACTCAATCCTGTACCTTGTTCATTGATCATAATCAGTCAATATTTCTGCCCAGGTGAAAAGTCTTGGAGTTATACTGGATGGTTTGCTTTCGTTTGGTTCCCATATCAGTAAAATTTCATGCTTTGCATTTTTTCATTTACACAATATTGCCAGACTCTCTCAACATAGTACTGAAGTGCTTATTCATGCTTATGTGTTGATCAGCGTGAGGAAATCGATGCAATGCCACAAATGGCGCGATCCATTAGCAGGCCGCTGTAGATTACCAGAGATTACTAGTCTGCAGAAGAAAAGAACAAAGGTCATGTATATTCAGAAGGATTAAAGGTTTAAAATCATCCATATGTTCAGATGAATAATGCACAATGTCAGATCATACAATATGCATTGTTTGTTTTACCCTCTGTTGAATAAAAATAAACTATGGCCTTTTTTAATCATACCTAACATGTATTTTATTAAAAACACAGCACAGTTTGTAATATTAAACATGAAAAATTAAATTATAAAAGCATTTATCAAGTTATTTTAGTAAATATAGGCTAGATGTTTATAAAGACTCTTGTCAGTTGAAAACATCAATGTTGTGCAGAAAGGTTCATGTGAACGCCAGCGGAGGACTGCATCCTCACATATTGCCTGCAAGGTTACTGTATGTCCAAGAAGAGTGAGCAAACTTGATTTAGGGTTGTGTTGTGTAGTTGTCTTGAGTGAAGAGTCCCTGCTGTACATTCACACACCATTCAGTCTTAATGTGTGACTACAACAACATTGTGCAAATAAAAATTAAAAGAATTTCACTGATAGACATCCTTGATAAATACATGCATTGAAATAACAGTCTCGAAGGAGTCACGTGTGTGGTCTCTAAACGGGCAGCTTCTGCCAGATCAGTCCTTTCACACCAGTGGCTTCTCATCTTTATTTGTGAGGAGTAACATGAGTTTCAACTCAAGTTGCTTTTGTTGAACAATAGAAACCTACAACACTGTAGGAGTGTGAGATCCAGGATGGAGAAGGCAGAGAGACGCAGCGGATGATGTTCTGGTTCTCTCAGATCCGCTGAGGTGTTAGGAGTAGATGGACCAGTAGATGATGTTGAAGAGCGTGTAAGCGGCAGGAAAGATCACTCGGGAGTACTTGTCTATGGCATGAGTGTCTATCCAGACGTTGACGTATGCCAGGGGCGTCTTCACTCGGCTCGTCCTCCGGCTGTCGGCGAGGGTAAGCTGGGCCAGGATCCTCTCCTGCCTCGCTCCGTTCTCAGGCATCCCATACGTCCCCGCTGCGCTGGGATCCTCGCCGCTGTAGCACGTGGTCATCATCATGTCCTCGTCTGGGTTCACTAGTCCACACGTGCAAGGCAGCTGCAGCGTCAAGCCGTACACACAGGAGACACAGATGAGATGCAGCGACAGATCATTTCTGAGCATCACTCTCTCGTCATGTTAATGTGTGTGTGCTTACTTGATTCCTGAGCTTCCTCTCTCGCCGCTCCTGCACCGTGGTCAGGTAATTGACGGCCGCGTACTCGATGACGGAGAGGAAGACGAAGACGAAGCTGACCCACAGGTAAATATCCACGGCTTTGATGTAGGAGACTCTGGGCATGGAGGCGTTGACTCCGGTGATGATGGTGGACATCGTGAGCACCGTCGTGATGCCTGTGAGTCAAAGCATGATTTTAAGGACTGTTACAGCTGAACAAACGGGACAGGCAGACGCTTCAATCTGAAGAGACTTTTAGTGCATTCAAAGTATTCCTTTAGAATCGAACCCGTGATTTCATCATTGCTTGCATCTTACCGACTGAACACGCTCTGATTAATCTCTCACTTACATGACAGTAATTAATAAATGTTCAAGTGTATTGAGCGTGTCCATGTGGAGCGGGTTTCTCCTACCGAGAGGAACTCTGGCTGGCACGGCCCTGCGGTCGATCCAGAAGGACACCCAGGACAGCATGACCATCAGCGTGGCCGGGAAATACGTTTGCAGCAGGAAGAAGAAGACGTGCCGCCGAAGAGTGAAGTGTATGTAGAGACGATTGTACCAGCCTGGAAAACAGATCTGGATTAAAGCTCATAGGGAGTGTTCACACTACATGTGCAGCTCAATCACTGGTGCAGCTGAATACTTTACTTAAGAGTGGTACAGTGTTGGTGATTTTGCACATTCATTTTCAAAGCTAAGACAGTGCTGTTCAAGCAACAAAGCAGTGGAAAAAGGCCTGATATGTACAGCGTTAGCGTTTTCTACACTTCATTTGCATTTAACATCATTGATCACGGAGTCCCATTCTGGTTTTCTAAGCACACACAGCTGCTCTGAGGCTCCAAACACCATCAGCGGTGCTACTGATGCTCATCTACATCAGCATCCAAACACAGTGAATTCAACATCTTTGTGTTTAGTTGCTATTTCAAAATGGCGGTCAAAAGTTTCTATTCATCTTGTTGGTCAAGTAACTCTTACTTCTAGACCAGAAAACTGGTGTTTAGACTGAGCCAGTGTGGATGAGAACGAGTGACACCTGCACAGTGACCTGCTTCACCTGAACGACAGCATCACCGAACCTCAGGGTTCAGGAGACACAGGGTCCTTTGGAGCAGTTCACACCAGAGATGAGCTTTGTTCAGTCTCAATGTTTAGCCTTTGTCCAGTGATGAACATCCTTCAGTCAGTAAGAGCTGAGCTTTGGGACACACGTCCAGAGCCACTGTCACTATTTCACAGGATTTGGTGGCGCTTCACTCTGAAACCTGAAGGATCTGTGCTAAACATTTGAGACGAGCGTCTGAGAGTGCTGAATCGTTACCTGTGCTGCTGTAGAACGCAAGCTTGGTTGTGGTGTGGAACTTCTGGATGAGAAACTGGGACAGAGAAATCTTGTCATCGGTGTTCAGCGACTCGTTGCCCTTCTTCCAGTAAAGCATTAGATCGTCGTCAGTGTACGCATCTGAAATAACAGCAGCACATCATCATCAGAAGATACACAGAGGTCAGAGGTCAGAGGTCAGAGGTGAGGTGGACGGGTGTGTGCTGTGTCTGTGTACGTACAGCTCTCGATCTCCAGTGAGCACGTCTGTGTGTCCAGAGGGAATCGACTCAGGTCCATGTTACACATGGCAGTGACGGTCACTCTACAACAACACAACACATCCAGCGCTAGTTCAGATGACCCATGCATCGTCCAGCGAGGAGCGCAAACATCCTCAATAGTGCTACATTTACCAGCAGTAAATATTCATTTATTTTGCATATTTTGTGATTATTATGCATGATGCATGTTTTAAGCAATGAGTGGTGAAGGTGTGTGCTTTACAGAATTGTATAGAATTGCAGTGTAGTTCTTGCAATTGATGAATCGTGCTAAACCACATCTTTAGAATGAATATTAAAAAGTTACTGCCCTAACGAGTAACACGGTTTAGTTTGGTGCTTGGCGAGTGGTAATTATAGCCTCTGCTCAGACTGTTTGATCAGAGAGCATCAGTTGAGAAGGAGTGAGATGATTCGAGTCTCTTGATTGACTGAGATCTTTCACATCTGTCAGGTTGATGTGATAGCCCTCACCTCAGACTGTACAGGACGTTTCCGTCGGGATACACTCGTAGCATCACGTTGTCTGTTGTGGTGTCGTGGATGAAAGATCTTTTGGAGTGAACGAAGAACATGTCAGGAACCCAGATCTTCTTCACCAGCCGGCTGTCGAAGGTCATGCTTTGATTATTGGTGCTCGAGAAGGACAGGCGCTCGTCTTTCCAGTAATGTCTCAAATACAGGGTCATGGTAAAATCCTGAGGAGAAACACCAGATGCTAAAAACACTGAGGAATGAGACACACAAATAGACAGAATGCAAAAAAAGGTAAGAAAAGCTAGTGTGTGTTTTTTTAAAGAAAACGAGCAGTTAGTAAATGAATAGAGTGCAAGTCTTGAATAGAGTTAGAGGGTCAAATAAAGATGAAAGAGATGGGTTTTAAACCGATTCTTTTCCTTGAATATGTCTGTCAATTCAGATGATTCACAATAACAATAATAATAATAATAATAATAATGGCTCACTCTTAATCAAGCGCTCACCATGTCAGCCTCAGAGATGGTGTCGAGACTCTCCACCTGGACATCCACACCTACTGGAATCGGAGGTCCTGTACGTGGACAGGCAAAGACAGGATCGTTTCGCTCCTCACTTGTTGTATTTTTAGACATTAACTGAGTGCATCATTATCCTGAGATATTTCCACCGTGGCTACAGTAGAGCAGCGCTCTCTTTCTGTGAGCAGACAGGATTTAACTCTGCTGTATCTGTGTCCTATTTTAGCTCAGACTCACTATCGTCTGTGACACGAGCGCTCAAACACAAGTGGGTCACGACCGTCTCACATCTGGTCACCCGGCTCTGTTTTCATTTTTCTACATGCACATGCCAAGCCAAAGCCAAAGAGCCCAGGAAAAGAGTGTTGTAATGTTATCATCAGTCAGTTATGATGCCTCCGTCATAAAGAAACTTGTGCTCTTCTCTGCAGTGCCTTGTGAAGCTGGATCAAGAGAGGGTTTTCATGTGAAGCAGATCCCTGGCTTTGATTCCCAGGGGAGGCATGAACTGATAAAAATGCACACTTTTGAACTAAAGAGTCTAACAAATACATAAATGTGATCTGAAAAATTAAAAAACATCCATTAATACAAAACATCCTGGCAAGGCCATCATTCTGAGATGTGTCTCATCACACGTCTGCAGTGTGAACCATGAAACCAAGATCAATGCAAACCCATGCAGGATCTCAGGATGCTGTTTGTGGCTCGTGCTCACCTCCAAACGCAGGTCTCATTGTGAAATCATGGTCATCTATCCTCAACAGCTGCTCAGATTTGGTCATAGGAGACTTTGTCATGTCTGGACTTCTTCTGAAGATTGGGCTGCGATGATAATGAGAGTAGAACTATTAGAAAAGCTGTGGACGAGATACTCAAAGACACGCTTCAAAAGATATCCAACAGAAGTACATACACACTAATGGCACTCATAGATTCTGATCTCACTAGTCTGATATTTCTTCTTTTCAACTAAAAGAATGTATATTGAAATCTCAATAAACACTATAAAACCATAAAGTCTGTAAAGATCCGTATCCAAGATCCGAATTGAATGATGTTGTACCTGCCAGACTTGTGTGTTCCTCCATCCACTCGTGTTGTTTCTCGGCGTAATCTGTGAGGAAGAACAAGAGAAAGAGATGAAGTTCTGTGTATCAGCAGGCCTTTCTCCTGTGTTTCTGCACTGATTCAGTGGAGTGGATGTAAACTTGATCCCATATGTTCAGAGCTGAGAGTACTGCCCTCGTTTTGATCACATTTGATTAAATATTTAACAGACGCACAGGGATGTCTGACAAGTGTCACACTTCATCTGTGATATTGTACATTTTCAGTGTTTGCTTTAGTGCAGCAGACATTTGTACTTTTCGATCTCTTCCAGCTTGTGATGTACAGCATCATCCCTGACTAACATCACATACATCTGAGCTGTTTTTAAAGCATCTCTGATGTTCAGCTCAGATCAAACACATCATTATGTGCAGATGACAGCTGAGGAGCTGGTGGGAACAGAGTCACAGAAGAAGGCGTGAGCATGAAGACATGTTTGATGTGATGGTACTGGTTTCAGCTGCTCACCAGCAGCTGGTTAATAATCCTCTCTGTGTCTCCTCCACGGACACGACACAACACTCGTCTGACATCGTGACAGTCATGTACAGGATCTGGACACTGATGTCTGTTACTGTGTTATGAAACGGTGCAGGGAGATAAAGGACCGTTTTTGGCACCGATGTGTCCATGAACATGCATGGAAACATTCCATTGCACGAAAGGATTTTTATAGTGGAAAAATGCTTTTTTAGTTATTCTTCACACAAAGAAAACAATGCTTCTTGTTCACAGAAAAATTTTGGGGAATAAAAAAATATAAAAATGTATGGCATCACTGCAAAAAATGAGACACTATGTGTAAAACTAGACATGTTTAAATGAGATAACAATGTTTTAAAAGAAACATTTTCCATCAAACTGAGTTAAAAGGTTACAGCCACTAGATGAGGATGACTGATGAGAAACTCACAGGAAGTCATATGCTGTCTGATTACCAACTCTTTTAAGGAATGAGGACTTTCTAGCACATTCTGGACACATGAGAAGAGTAAGACTCACAGTGAAAACTGAGTGAAACTGAAGCTTCAGACATTGATATGAAATCCCACATTAAACAAGCAGGCAGACAGAATATCAGAAGATCATCAGATTTAAACTTACAATTAAACGTCCTCATTTCCAGACTTTCTTCTATCATGAAAGAAACTACAACTCTATTAGAGAAGCGAGCCATCGTTTGATTTCATTCCTTTGCACTCGACAGGCCACGTTCACAACAGGATTATTACCTGCTTTGCTTGTAGGGCTCCGGTCTGTGACCTCTTATGTGGGATGATCTTCCAGCGGCGCCCACCAGACAGACGCAGATAAACACAAACACAGTCTCCAGCTGCATGGTGCTCATATCCCTGTTCAGTGTTCACATCCTCCACACTTTGCAGCCAGAACAAGCCTCATCCTCTCTTTAGTGGCACAGCCTGAACAAACATGGACGTCTGTCCTGCTAACATCACACACAGTTTAATCTCCACACTGGGAAAAGCAATTTTGTCTAAACCCATAAATCCTTGAGCATCAGATGGCACAGATTTGATCCCTCCAGTGGTGGATGTGTTCTGCTCGCGATGCGCTGCCCCAAAACAATTCTCCTAATGATAATGTGCTCTGCATTTCTCTGACGAGGTCAATCGAGAAGATGCTGCACAGATAGATACAGACATACAGAGAGACAGACAGACAGACAGACAGACAGACACACAGACAGATAGACAGACACATAGACAGACAGACAGACAGACAGATACAGACAGACAGAGAGACAGACATACAGACAGACAGATACAGACAGACAGACACAGAGAGACAGATACAGACAGACAGACACACAGATACAGACAGACACAGACACACAAAAAAACAGATACAGACAGACAGACAGATACAGACAGACACAGAAAGACAGATACTGACAGAGAGACAGATACATACAGACAGACAGAGAGACAAGATTACTGTTATAAACATGAACTGCATCCGAAAGGCAAAGGGGGAGGTGTTGCTTGAATTTATAACAATGTTTTCAGGATTTCTCAGAGGGCAGGCTTCAAGTATAACACGTTTGAAGTAATGGTGCTTCATATAGCATTATCCAGAGAAACAAATGTTAATGATAAATCCCCTGTGATGTTTGTACTGGCTACTGTATACAGGCCACCAGGCCACCATACAGACTTTATTAAAGAGTTTGGTGAATTTACATCTGAGTTAGTTCTGGCTGCAGATAAAGTTTTAATTGTTAGTGATTTTAATATCCATGTTGATAATGAAAAAGATGCATTGGGATCAGCATTTATAGACATTCTGAACTCTATTGGGGTTAGACAACATGTTTCAGGACCTACTCATTGTTGAAAATCATACTCTAGATTTAATCTGTCACATGGAATTGATTTTCCATCAGTTCCTGCAGTGCTTTACAACTATAGGACAGGAAGAGCTAAATAAACTTATCACTGTATCTAAACCAAAAACAAGTTTATTAGATCCTGAAAGAGTTGTTACCTGTAGCCGAAGAACCACTTCTCAATATAATTAACTCGTCATTATCTGTAAGTCACGTCCCAAAACCATTCAAGCTGGCGGTTATTAAGCCTCTTATTAAGAAACCAAAACTAGATCCTAGTGAACTGGCAAATTATAGGCCTATTTCAAATCTTCCATTTATGTCTAAAATTTTTGAAAAAGTTGTGTCTGCTCAACTGAGCTCCTTCCTGCATAAAAATGATCTGTATGAAGAATTTCAGTCAGGTTTCAGGCCCCACCATAGCACAGAAACTGCACTTGTTAAAATTACAAATTACTTTCTTGTTTCAGATCAAGGCTGCATCTCACTTCTAGTCTTACTTGATCTTAGTGCTGCGTTCGACACCATAGATCATGACCTACTCATAGATCGATTACAAAACTATACAGGTATTCAAGGGCAGGCTCTAAGATGGTTTAGACCCTACCTGTTTGATCGCTACTATTTTGTTTATTTAAATGGGGAGTCATCTCATTTATCATCAGTAAAATATGGAGTGCCACAAGGATCTGTCCTAGGTCCCATTCTATTTTCAATATACATGTTGCCCCTTGGTAATATTATTAGAAAATACGGGATTTGTTTCCATGTAATGTTAGTGATATTCAACTATTTATCTCAGTGGGACCAGATGAAACTTCCCAATTATCTAAGCTAACAGAGTGTGTTAAAAATGTAAAAGATTGGATGACCAATCATTTTCTCCTATTAAATTCAGATAAGACAGAGATATTAATTATTGGACCAAAAAACACTACACAGAATCTTGTAGATTACAATCTGCCACTAGACGGATGAACTGTTACATCCTCTACAGTCAGAAATCTGGGTGTTATATTAGACAGCAATTTGTCTTTTGAAAATCATATTTCTCATGTCACAAAAACTGCATTCTTCCATCTTAGAAACATTGCCAAGCTACGAAACATGTTATCTGTTCCTGATGCAGAAAAGCTAGTTCATGCATTCATGACCTCTAGACTGGACTATTGTAATGCACTTCTAGGTGGTTGTCCTGCATCTTCAATAAACAAGCTACAGGTCGTCCAAAATGCAGCAGCTAGAGTCCTTAGCAGGTCAAGAAAATATGATCATATTACCCCAATTTTACAGTCTCTGCACTGGCTACCTATTAAGTTCTGTATCAGTTACAAATTATCATTACTTACCTATAAGGCCCTTACCTACTTACCTATTAGCTCCTGCGTACCTAACTAGCCTTCTACCATGCTACAACCCATCACGCACCCTAAGGTCACAAAACACTGGACTTTTGGTCGTTCCTAGGATAGCAAAGTCCACTAAAGGAGGTAGAGCTTTATCACATTTGGCTCCCAAACTCTGGAATAGCCTTCCTGATGTCTGGGGTTCAGACACACTCTTTCTGTTTAAATCTAGATTAAAAAACATCTCTTTCACCAAGCATTCGAATAATGTATCTCATAATTTGTGATTGCAGTTATCTAATAAAATGTGCATTATTATTCTTTAGCTTGGGTTAAGATAAAAACTAATTAATTTTACTTTGTTAGCTATGCTAATGATGTCTCTACTTGTTTCTCTGTTTCTGCTGGATCTTCATCCCGTGGTAACTAGGATTTACACAAGCTCCAGTCTAGATCCAGAACACCTGAGAAGAGATGATGCTGACCCTCAGAGGAACCTCAGATGATGCTAAACCTGAATCAACAAACAGAACTAACAATTATTGCTACAAGTGTGACTGCATCATATAATAATTACTGTTAATAGTGTTCATCGTCTGACTATGACTTGTATACATTTTTCAGTACATTTCTGTCATATGTACACAAACTGACAGTCACCACTTATAAGCTACTACTAAATATTGTACAAAACTTACATTTCTGTTACATTTACAAGTTGCTTTGCAATGATTTGTATCATAAAAAGTGCTACACAAATAAACTTGAATAGAATTTAATTTAATTCACTTCTGCTTTGTAATGTAGACACATTAATTTTCTGTAAAGCTGCTTTGAAACAATGTGTATTGTGAAAAGCGCTGTACAAATAAATTTGAATTGAATTGATTTAGATTAGTAGTCAGACAAAGGAGAGAGGAATGAGGTTGGGAACCACTGTTTCAGTGTACCTTGAGGTTCACCTGTAATTTTGTGTGACAGATCTGCTGCTTCCCCACTAATTATCATCATCACCATGTCCCTTATTCACCACCCCTCACCTTCACTAAGATGCCGGGCCAATAATCCTCTCAAGTGCTGGGGCCAGAGAAGATGAGTGCCACAAGGATACGTTATTTTCTTTCAAATCTAAGCGTAAATACATGTATAAAACGTATCCTTGTGGCATGACTGATACAGAAGAGCGTACGCTGCCTGCGTTCAGCTCATATTCTCCAAAATGGTGCTACAGTGATGTGAGGAGACAAATATAATAAAGTTGAATAAAGTTGTTATTTTTGTTTTCTTCTTGTACAAAGTATTCTCGTTGCTTCATAACCTTAAATATGTCCGATGCAATGGATGCAGTGCAGAGTAGTATATATTAATGGTAAATTTGTTATAATATAAGTATATACGTTACATGTACAAACTTAAATATTTTAGCTATTAAGATGAAATAAACAATGATTCAATTTACAGCACACTCATAAATGAAAAAAAAAAAAAAAAAAAAGCCAAAATTCACCTGATGTGCATTTTTTATTCATAATTTTGTAGAATTTCTTTCTTTTTTGGGGGGGGGGGGGGGGATTTTATGCAGTGATGGTCTGGTCACCGACAAAATTTATTTGAACGCATTTGACACCTTAAAAACACTCAATTGCATTTATTTGTCACGTTACAAACGCAATAAAGAATTGTTCAAGAACGATCTCCAGAACGATTTGAAAACCAATACTAACATTGTCAATAACTGTTAGATTATATTATAATAAAATAAACTATAATTTAGCAATTATTTAATATGTATTATAAACGACCATTTAATAAGTGCTGTATAATCCTAATCTGTAAGTTTTACTTTTAGGTTTCATCTTTTTCATTTGACGTGTGTTTGTTGTTTCGGGTGACTTTTATTTTGACATGTTTAGACTTGTCGTTGTTCCCGGATGTAGAGGCACTTCCAAACATGGAGTCTATTTTCCACGAAAAAGTAAGAATCGCGTTTTATGGAATGTTATTTATGACTTATATGTATGTTTCTCACATGTGCTTGACCCGATAAATGAGAGATTTGTCTGCGTGTCAGTGTATCCTCGCACGAATAATGGGCTCACTCGAGTTTATATGAATGCTTCTTGGACTTCTTTCAACTGTCAACAACCAGAAATGGGCTCAAAGTCTTTTGAAGTGTTTGTTTACTGTCAGCGTGTGTCACTCTCATGTTCTCGTGTTGTGTTTCTTTAAACATCAGAGTAACTAGGTATCCTAACATGTACCTTGGTACTCTATTGCACACTGAATGAGCATCACGTGACTAATACTGTAGTCCAGGGTCACGGCACTAATGTGTTAAAGTGACGCACAGGTATTATGGGAGTTTCTTTAGTGTAAGATCAGGAGTGAAGTACCTCTGGTAAGCTGTGTGTGTGTGTGTGTGTGTGTGTGTGTGTGTGTGTGTGTGTGTCTCTGTCTCTCTGTCTCTCTCTCTCTCTCTCTCTGTGTGTGTGTGTGTGTGTGTGTGTGTGTGTGTGTGGATGTGTCTCTGTCTCTCTGTCTCTCTCTCTCTCTCTGTGTGTGTGTGTGTGTGTGTGTGTGTTCAGCAAGAGGGCTCTCTGTGTGCGCAGCACTGCTTGAATAACCTCCTGCAGGGAGAGTACTTCAGTCCAGTGGAGCTGTCCTCCATCGCGCAGCAGCTGGACGAGGAGGAGCGCGTGCGCATGGCTGAAGGAGGCGTGCAGACCGAGGAGTACAGGACCTTCATGCAGGTGCTCCACACACCAATCATTTCACCGTTACACATGATCACAGTCCTAATACTCTTGTGTTCTGCCATCTACAGCAACCGTCGGGAAACATGGATGACAGTGGCTTCTTCTCCATTCAGGTGAGGCACAGTAAAGCAGTTTAGAGGAGAGATGAGAACACTGCTGCTGCACGCACTCCTTCTGACGTCATGTTCCTGGTCTCTTTGTGCATGATTTACAAAGAAGAACTACATGTTTGTCTTCCATCTTACTTTAAAGATGCGCTTCACCTCTGAAACCGCTTCCTTTTCATAATGTGCCCATCTGATGCTGTGAGTCTCCGGATCTGATGGAGGGAGCGGATGTGATGTGATGTGATGAGCAGAAGACCGTTTCAGGAAAAACTGTGGTTCAGTGAAAACTCTTGAGTTTGTTAACCCCCGAAATGAGGGAAAGTGTGGGTTTTGTGCTTGAGAATGAGAGGTTTGTCAGACCTGAGAAAGCAGGGTAAGTGGAGGCTGTTTCTGAGAGAGAGAGTCAGTTACTGTGGTGACCCACACTGTGAACCTGACCTGGTCAGGAGCAGACTCTCTTCAGTAAACACAGAGCTGCTTTCAGTCTCCTCCCCCTTTTTAAAGCACAAGCGACGTATATAAACTTTGTTCATTCATGCTGCAAAAGTGCAGTATATTTGATCTTGTTTCAAGTACAAATATCTAAAAATTATTATTTTGAGGTGTGACTATATTCTATAGTTGACTTCAATATTTTTTCCCCCATGGAAACAAGACTTAGTACCTTATGTCTTTTTTTTAAAGTAGAAAATGCATATTGAGAAGACAAACGTTCAAGAGCAGGTATTCATTCATTGCACATATTTTCATCATGCAGACGCGGTCAAAGTGATTATTACAGAGTGATTAAATGACGTGTATTTGGAAGCACATGCCTCGAGTAAGCAAGGTTTGGGGTTAATCAACAGAAAGTTAAGGGTTTAGTTGACGGTAAGCTAACTGTGCTTTCTGGAACTAACTCTATACAGCTGTTCTGAACTCAGTTTCCCATCTCAGGGTAATTCAACTGAAAGTTCAAGGTTAAACTCAGACTTGGTTGAACCGAATATCATGCAATGTGTTCGAATATATTGATGGTATTTTAATGGCATTGATACATGTTTTGATGGTGTTTTGAGTGAATCTGAAGTGTTTTGATGACTTGAGTGAATCTGAAGTGAATCTTCAGATATATCTAGTTTTACTGGTAAAGACCTTTTCAAAAACGAAAGCTAAATGCTGATGTCTGTACCATCTGTGTTTGTATTGAATGTAGGCTACTTACTGTGCAGTTACTGCCCGTTAATTTCAGATGGTTACGGTTATTGTTTTCAATAGCCAAAAGCCAGTTTGTGATGGTGTGTTGAGTCAATCTGAAGTGTTTTGATGGTGTTTTGAGTGAATCTGAAGTGAATCTGCTGTGTTTTGAGTGAATCTGAAGTGTTTTGATGGTGTTTTGAGTTAATCTGAAGTGTTTTGATGGTGTTTTGAGTGAATCTGAAGTGAATCTGCTGTGTTTTGAGTGAATCTGAAGTGTTTTGATGGTGTTTTGAGTGAATCTGAAGTGTTTTGATGGTGTTTTGAGTGAATCTGAAATGAATCTGCTGTGTTTTGAGTGAATCTGAAGTATTTTGATAAGGGATGCACCGGTTGACCAGCCATTAATTGGAACCGGGCGGTTTTTGCTTAAAATACGCAATCGGCAATCGGCCGTTTTTTTTTGTCTTTTTTCGGTCGTTTTTTCCAGAAGTGTGCCCGCGTGCACTAACTTCATTGTAATCATTCGCTATGTCATTTGTGGGGATGTATTTCGAAATCTGTGCGCAGGACACATGCAGCCATTCAGTACTGGAAGTCAGAGAGCTACCATAGACAGTAAAGAGAGCTACACCTCTGAGGCACAGATAGCTGGAAGCAATCAGCCGTTGGTGTACTGACGCACAAATAAGAACCTTTCCTACTCACTGAAGCTGCTCGAGTGAGCTCGATGCTTCGATGAGAAACAAAACGGACTGAACTGAACTGAACCTTTTTTTTTTTTTTTTGTAAAGTAGAACTTGCATACACGTTTGAAAAACCAGAAGTAAACATCAGTTCTGTATAAGATGATTATGTTTATTTTACCTTAAAATTACATAGACTTAATTTGATTTAAAAATCACCTGCTGTAGCACAATGAAAACAAGTTTCATTCATCCAATTAAAAAAGCTTTAAGGTAATGATTCACATCTATATTGTTTAACTTGAGACAATACAGGTCCTTCTCAAAAAATTTGCATATTGTGATAAAAGTTCATTATTTTCCATAATGTAATGATAAAAATTAAACTTTCATATATTTTAGATTCATTGCACACCAACTGAAATATTTCAGGTCTTTTATTGTTTTAATACTGATGATTTTGGCATACAGCTCATGAAAACCCAAAATTCCTATTCTCTAAAAGAGCTATTAACCTAATCATCTGAATCAACTAATTAACTCTAAACACCTGCAAAAGATTCCTGAGGCTTTTACAAACTCCCAGCCTGGTTCATTACTCCAAACCGCAATCATGGGTAAGACTGCCGACCTGACTGCTGTCCAGAAGGTCATCATTGACACCCTCAAGCGAGAGGGTAAGACACAGAAATAAATTTCTGAATGAATAGGCTGTTCCCAGAGTGCTGTATCAAGGCACCTCAGTGGGAAGTCTGTGGGAAGGAAAAAGTTTGGCAAAAAACGCTGCACAACGAGAAGAGGTGACCGGACCCTGAGGAAGATTGTGGAGAAGGACCGATTCCAGACCTTGTGGGAACTGCGGAAGCAGTGGACTGAGTCTGGAGTAGAAACATCCAGAGCCACCGTGCACCGTGCGGGAAGTTGTGGCCTAATGGTTAGAGGGTTGGACTCCCAATCGAAGGGTTGTGAGTTCTAGTCTCGGGCCGGACGGAATTGTGGGTGGGGGGAGTGCATGAACAGCTCTCTCTCAACCTTCAATACCACGACTTAGGTGCCCTTGAGCAAGGCATCGAACCCCCAACTGCTCCCCGGGTGCCGCAGCATGAATGGCTGCCCACTGCTCTGGGTGTGTGTGTGTGTGTGTGTGTGTGTGTGTGTGTGTGTGTTCACTGCTCTGTGTGTTTGGATTAAATGCAGAGCACAAATTCTGAGTATGGGTCACCATGCTTGGCTGAATTTCACTTCACAGGCGTGTGCAGGAAATGGGCTACAGAGAAGCAGCACTGGACTGTTGCTCAGTGGTCCAAATTACTTTTTTCGGATGATAGCAAATTTTGCATGTCATTCGGAAATCAAGGTGCCAGAGTTTGGAGGAAGATCACAGTCAGTGATGGTCACTGATTTAAAAATGATGGTCAGCTGCTGGTGTTGGTCCACTGTGTTTTATCAAGGGCAGGGTCAATGCAGCAAGCTATCAGGAGATTTTGGAGCACTTCATGCTTCCATCTGCTGAAAAGCTTTATGGAGATGAAGATTTCGTTTTTCAGCACGACCTGGCACCTGCTCACAGTGCCAAAACCACTGGTAAATGGTTTACTGACCATGGTATTACTGTGCTCAATTGGCCTGCCAACTCTCCTGACCTGAACCCCATAGAGAATCTGTGGGATATTGTGAAGAGAAAGTTGAGAGACGCAAGACCCAACACTCTGGATGAGCTTAAGGCCGCTATCGAAGCATCCTGGGCCTCCATAACACCTCAGCAGTGCCACAGGCTGATTGCCTCCATGCCACGCCGCATTGAAGCAGTCATTTCTGCAAAAGGATTCCCGACCAAGTATTGAGTGCATAACTGAACATAATTATTTGAAGGTTGACTTTTTTTGTATTAAAAACACTTTTCTTTTACTGCTTGGATATGCTCATTTATTGAGACAGACATTTTGGGTTTTCATGAGCTGTATGCCAAAATCATCAGTATTAAAACAATAAAAGACATGAAATATTTCAGTTGGTGTGCAATGGATCTAAAATATATGAAAGCTTAATTTTTATCATTACATTATGGAAAATAATGAACTTTTATCACAATATGCTATTTTTTGAGAAGGACCTGTAGTTATTTATTTTTCATTGGCTCAAGTAAAAAAATATGTTAATCATTACCCTTTTTTTTTTTTTTTTTTTTTGGGATGAATGAAACACTTTGCATCTTTGTTTTATTCGCACCAACATTGTTTGATTTTAACATTTTGGAATAATGTACTTATATAGCATATATCTAGTTTTACTGGTAAAGACCTTTTCAAAAACGAAAGCTAAATGCTGATGTCTGTACCATCTGTGTTTGTATTGAATGTAGGCTACTTACTGTGCAGTTACTGCCCGTTAATTTCAGATGGTTACCGTTATTGTTTTCAATAGCCAAAAGCCAGTTTGTGATGGTGTGTTGAGTCAATCTGAAGTGTTTTGAGTGAATCTGAAGTGAATCTGCTGTGTTTTGAGTGAATCTGAAGTGTTTTGATGGTGTTTTGAGTTCATGTGAAGTGTTTTGATGGTGTTTTGAGTGAATCTGAAGTGAATCTGCTGTGTTTTGAGTGAATCTGAAGTGTTTAGATGGTGTGTTGAGTGAATATGAAGTGTTTTGATGGTGTGTTGAGTGAATCTGAAGTGTTTTGATGGTGTTTTGAGTGAATCTGCTGTGTTTTGATGAATCTGAAGTGTTTTGATGGTGTGTTGAGTGAATCTGAAGTGTTTTGATGGTGTGTTGAGTGAATCTGCTGTGTTTTGATGGTGTGTTGAGTGAATCTGAAGTGAATCTGCTGTGTTTTGAGTGAATCTGAAGTGTTTAGATGGTGTGTTGAGTGAATCTGAAGTATTTTGAGTGAATCTGATGTGAATCTGCTGTTTTGAGTTAATCTGAAGTGTTTTGATTGCGTTTTGAATGAATCTGAAGTGTTTAGATGGTGTGTTGAGTGAATCTGAAATGTTTTGATGATGGTGTTTTGAGTGAATCTGAAGTGTTTTGATGATGGTGTTTTGAGTGAATCTGAAGTGTTTTGATGGTGTGTTGAGTGAATCTGAAGTGTTTTGATGATGGTGTTTTGAGTGAATCTGAAGTGTTTTGATGATGGTGTGTTGAGTGAATCTGAAGTGTTTTGATGATGGTGTGTTGAGTGAATCTGAAGTGTTTTGATGGCGTGTTGAGTGAATCTGAAGTGTTTTGATGATGGTGTGTTGAGTGAATCTGAAGTGTTGTGATGGTGTGTTGAGTGAATCTAAAGTGTTTTGATGATGGTGTTTTGAGTGAATCTGAAGTGTTGTGATGGTGTGTTGAGTGAATCTAAAGTGTTTTGATGATGGTGTTTTGAGTGAATCTGAAGTGTTTTGATGGTGTGTTGAGTAGGGATGTCAAATTTCGATTATTTCCATGATCGATCGTCGTTTAAATTAACGATCAATTAATCGATTAATCGTTAACCATAATACTGCAAAATGCGTCTATTGCAGGCACGCAGTCAGCTGTATGACAGGATGTGCAAAAGCCACACACACACACACACACAAAACGCTTTCTCACTTGAATTAAAGAGGTTTTAGTCTGAATAAAATGCTAGTAGCAGGATTATAAAATGAATAGATGCGATTATGATCATTTGATAAAATGAAGAGATTGCGCCATACTTTTGAGGTCATTTTACTTTGTTGACAGTTTCCAATCCCGCACGGAGAACGCTGAACGCGCCTCTTTAAATGGTTTTGTGGTGCTCGTTGTTGTATTTTAAAGCACAATTGCAATGTTTTCAACTGACATTATTGTATAAAATTATCCGAAATGTGGAGCGCGTGTGACTGCGCTGCACATTAAGTGAACTACATCGGCGCTGCTGCACCAAAACACAGTTGCTCACATTAATTTGATCCTGCTGGATTCTGTCCTAGAAAATGTCAGATTTTTAAAAATTCGGCATACAGCGCATTAGATCGTGACAGTGCATGCGTGCAGACGAGGATGAGCGAGCGCGGCTTTGGCTAGATTTATTTGGAGGTTATTGCTCATGTCTCATTCGGCACAAATCGAAATGTTTCCATATTCGCAATGTATTTGAATGTTAAACTATTATTTATAATGTAAACTAGGCTTGTACTTAACACGCATTCGCATATAGACGGAAATGATGATCCTCTTCATATGAGCAAAAACGTCCTTGGCATAACAGCAGAGAGGACCGGTATACTACGGTCTATTTAAACTGACCAGTGTAACCTTTTAATGTTTAGTTGACATTTTATTTTGATAATGAACAGACTGCGATGTAAGTTTGAATCGCTAGAATATACGTGTGCAGCAGGCTCCGGGGCGATCGAAACAGCTGAGACATTAAAAAAAATATATATATTTTCCGCAAAAGTGTTTACTTTCATTTGTGCACACTCACAATAAAAACAGAAGATTTGTGCTCTTGTAAAATAAAGCAAACAAACAGAATGCGTTGTCATCCTTTTTTTTTTTTTTTTGTGAACTTATGGAGCGCCCACACTTCTGTTTTAAATCCGTTAATCTTAATTAGCCTATTTAAGTCGGATATATTTCGCATAGCCTATTTAAAAAAAAAACAAAAAAAAAAACATGAAAACAAATTGTTATTTTTATGTTGGACCTATTACTTAGTAGGCTATAAATTTTCCTTAAAGCATCCCATTTTGTCCCAGGGCTTAGAACCTGTGCCCTAGTCAGGTCCATGCAGAAACTTGTGAACGATGCTCGGCGTCACCGTTTAGTGACAGCAGTGATAGCTCCAGGAATGTGTCGGTCACAGCGCCTGTTTTGAATCCAGCAATTATTTATTTAGAAATGATAAGATCTGATTATGACAAGTGTGGTATAAAAGCTTTGTTTATTAGAGGAATAATAGGTTAACTGGAAAATGTTAGATCGCGACCATGCTTTTGGACCCCATAGTCTTCATTTACGCGGCTTTGTTCTGGTTTGCCGGTTGGTCACGAATTTCCACAAATTCAGTATATTTAGGCATCGTTTCTTTTCCTAAATCTTCATAGTCTAACCCTCTAATTTCCCAGGTTTATTTTATTATCTTTCGCTTTTAATAACTGTTTTCGCATCTCTTACTGTGGTAAACATGGGAAGGGAAATTAAAGATTTCATGAATTAAGAATTCGTTCGATTTATTAATTTGTTCCCTTATTTCACTTAAATCATGGGTTATTTAGGGAACAAAATTAATGAAACATGGACAATTGCCACATTAATAATTCGTAGGAATGAATTAACAAGTTGTAGGAATGTATAGACTACCTGTCCTGTCACTGTGTCCCGCAGCCCTGCAAAGCGCACGATATAAAACAGTTATCTGATGAAATGATTAGTAACTACATTTCTATTGCATTTAATGTTGAAGAACTTTTATGTTGTTTCTATTTTAATGTACTTTAAAGTTTAAATCACATTAAAAGCTTAATTTGTACATTGTGAATGAATGATGATGCCTTTATATATCGTCACCGTCACTCACAGCCGCTCGCACGTGTTGAGTGCGCATGAGCCGCACGCAGCCCAACATTGAATCGTTTAACCGACCATCGATAGCCTTAATCGATTGCATCTCTTATCGACAATTAATCGATCATCGATTAATCGTTGACATCCCTAGTGTTGAGTGAATCTGCTGTGTTTTGAGTGAATCTGAAGTGTTTTGATGGTGTGTTGAGTGAATCTGAAGTGTTTTGATGGTGTGTTGAGTGAATATGAAGTGTTGTGATGGTGCTTTGAGTGAATCTGAAGTGTTTTGATGATGGTGTGTTGAGTGAATCTGAAGTGTTGTGATGGTGTGTTGAGTGAATCTGAAGTGTTGTGATGGTGTGTTGAGTGAATCTGAAGTGTTGTGATGGTGTGTTGAGTGAATCTGAAGTGTTTTGATGATGGTGTTTTGAGTGAATCTGAAGTGTTTTGATGATGGTGTTTTGAGTGAATCTGAAGTGTTTTGATGATGGTGTGTTGAGTGAATCTGAAGTGTTGTGATGTTGTGTTGAGTGAATCTGAAGTGTTGTGATGGTGTGTTGAGTGAATCTGAAGTGTTTTGATGATGTGTTGAGTGAATCTGAAGTGTTTTGATGATGGTGTGTTGAGTGAATCTGAAGTGTTTTGATGATGGTGTGTTGAGTGAATGTGAAGTGTTTTGATGGTGTTTTGAGTGAATCTGAAGTGTTGTGATGGTGTGTTGAGTGAATCTGAAGTGTTTTGATGGTGTGTTGAGTGAATCTGAAGTGTTTTGATGGTGTGTTGAGTGAATCTGAAGTGTTTTGATGATGGCGTGTTGAGTGAATCTGAAGTGTTTTGATGATGGCGTGTTGAGTGAATCTGAAGTGTTTTGATGGTGTGTTGAGTGAATCTGAAGTGTTTTGATGATGGCGTGTTGAGTGAATCTGAAGTGTTTTGATGATGGCGTGTTGAGTGAATCTGAAGTGTTTTGATGATGGCGTGTTGAGTGAATCTGAAGTGTTTTGATGGTGTGTTGAGTGAATCTGAAGTGTTTTGATGATGGCGTGTTGAGTGAATCTGAAGTGTTTTGATGATGGCGTGTTGAGTGAATCTGAAGTGTTTTGATGATGGTGTGTTGAGTGAATCTGAAGTGTTTTGATGGTGTTTTGAGTGAATCTGAAGTGTTGTGATGGTGTGTTGAGTGAATCTGAAGTGTTTAGATGGTGTGTTGAGTGAATATGAAGTGTTTAGATGGTGTGTTGAGTGAATCTGAAGTGTTGTGATGGTGTTTTGAGTGAATCTGAAGTGTTGTGATGGTGTGTTGAGTGAATCTGAAGTGTTTTGATGGTGTTTTGAGTGAATCTGAAGTGTTGTGATGGTGTGTTGAGTGAATCTGAAGTGTTTAGATGGTGTGTTGAGTGAATATGAAGTGTTTAGATGGTGTGTTGAGTGAATCTGAAGTGTTGTGATGGTGTGTTGAGTGAATCTGAAGTGTTTAGATGGTGTGTTGAGTGAATCTGAAGTGTTTAGATGGTGTGTTGAGTGAATCTGAAGTGTTTTGATGATGGTGTGTTGAGTGAATCTGAAGTGTTTTGATGATGGTGTGTTGAGTGAATCTGAAGTGTTGTGATGGTGTGTTGAGTGAATCTGCTGTGTTTTTATGGTGTGTTGAGTGAATCTGAAGTGAATCTGCTGTTTTGAGTGAATCTGAAGTGTTTTGATGGTGTTTTGAATGAATCTGAAGTGTTTGATGGTGTTTTGAGTGAATCTGAAGAGTTTTGATGGTGTTTTGAGTGAATCTGAAGTGTTTTGATGGTGTGTTGAGTGAATCTGCTGTGTTTTGATGGTGTGTTGAGTGAATCTGAAGTGAATCTGCTGTGTTTTGAGTGAATCTGAAGTGTTTAAATGGTGTGTTGAGTGAATCTGAAGTATTTTGAGTGAATCTGATGAGAATCTGCTGTTTTGAGTTAATCTGAAGTGTTTTGATGGTGTTTTGAATGAATCTGAAGTGTTTAGATGGTGTGTTGAGTGAATCTGAAGTGTTTTGATGATGGTGTTTTGAGTGAATCTGAAGTGTTTTGATGGCGTGTTGAGTGAATCTGAAGTGTTTTGATGATGGTGTGTTGAGTGAATCTGAAGTGTTGTGATGGTGTGTTGAGTGAATCTGAAGTGTTTTGATGATGGTGTTTTGAGTGAATCTGAAGTGTTTTGATGGTGTGTTGAGTGAATCTGCTGTGTTTTGAGTGAATCTGGATTGTTTTGATGGCGTGTTGAGTGAATCTGAAGTGTTTTGATGGTGTGTTGAGTGAATCTGAAGTGTTGTGATAGTTTTCGAGTGAATCTGAAGTGTTTTGATGATGGTGTTTTGAGTGAATCTGAAGTGTTTTGATGATGGTGTTTTGAGTGAATCTGAAGTGTTTTGATGGCGTGTTGAGTGAATCTGAAGTGTTTTGATGATGGTGTGTTGAGTGAATCTGAAGTGTTGTGATGGTGTGTTGAGTGAATCTGAAGTGTTTTGATGATGGTGTTTTGAGTGAATCTGAAGTGTTTTGATGGTGTGTTGAGTGAATCTGCTGTGTTTTGAGTGAATCTGGATTGTTTTGATGGCGTGTTGATTGAATCTGAAGTGTTTTGATGGTGTGTTGAGTGAATCTGAAGTGTTGTGATGGTGTTTTGAGTGAATCTGAAGTGTTTTGATGGTGTGTTGGAGTGAATCTGAAGTGTTTTGATGATGGTGTGTTGAGTGAATCTGAAGTGTTTTGATGGTGTGTTCAGTGAATCTGAAGTGTTTTGATGGTGTGTTGAGTGAATCTGAAGTGTTTTGACGATGGTGTTTTGAGTGAATCTGAAGTGTTTTGATGATGGTGTGTTGAGTGAATCTGAAGTGTTGTGATGGTGTGTTTAGTGAATCTGAAGTGTTTTGATGATGTGTTGAGTGAATCTGAAGTGTTTTGATGGTGTGTTGAGTGAATCTGAAGTGTTTTGATGATGGTGTGTTGAGTGAATCTGAAGTGTTTTGATGATGGTGTGTTGAGTGAATCTGAAGTGTTTTGATGGTGTGTTGAGTGAATCTGAAGTGTTTTGATGGTGTGTTGAGTGAATCTGAAGTGTTGTGATGGTGTGTTGAGTGAATCTGAAGTGTTGTGATGGTGTGTTGAGTGAATCTGAAGTGTTTTGATGGTGTGTTGAGTGAATCTGAAGTGTTGTGATGGTGTGTTGAGTGAATCTGAAGTGTTGTGATGTTGTTTTGAGTGAATCTGAAGTGTTTTTATGGCGTGTTGAGTGAATCTGAAGTGTTGTGATGGCGTGTTGAGTGAATCTGCTGTGTTTTGATGGCATGTTGAGTGAATCTGAAGTGTTGTGATGGCGTGTTGAGTGAATCTGTTGTGTTTTGAGGGTGTGTTGAGTGAATCTGCTGTGTTTTGAGTGAATCTGAAGTGTTTTGATGGCGTGTTGAGTGAATCTGAAGTGTTTTGATGATGGTGTGTTGAGTGAATCTGAAGTGTTGTGATGGTGTGTTGAGTGAATCTGCTGTGTTGTGATGGTGTGTTGTGTGAATCTGAAGTGTTTTGATGGCGTGTTGAGTGAATCTGAAGTGTTTTGATGGTGTGTTGAGTGAATCTGAAGTGTTTTGATGATGGTGTGTTGAGTGAATCTGAAGTGTTGTGATGGTGTGTTGAGTGAATCTGAAGTGTTGTGATGGTGTGTTGAGTGAATCTGCTGTGTTTTGATGGCGTGTTGAGTGAATCTGAAGTGTTGTGATGTTGTTTTGAGTGAATCTGTTGTGTTTTGAGGGTGTGTTGAGTGAATCTGCTGTGTTTTGAGTGAATCTGAAGTGTTTTGATGGCATGTTGAGTGAATCTGAAGTGTTGTGATGGCGTGTTGAGTGAATCTGTTGTGTTTTGAGGGTGTGTTGAGTGAATCTGCTGTGTTTTGAGTGAATCTGAAGTGTTTTGATGGCGTGTTGAGTGAATCTGAAGTGTTTTGATGATGGTGTGTTGAGTGAATCTGAAGTGTTGTGATGGTGTGTTGAGTGAATCTGCTGTGTTGTGATGGTGTGTTGTGTGAATCTGAAGTGTTTTGATGGCGTGTTGAGTGAATCTGAAGTGTTTTGATGATGGTGTGTTGAGTGAATCTGAAGTGTTGTGATGGTGTGTTGAGTGAATCTGAAGTGTTGTGATGGTGTGTTGAGTGAATCTGAAGTGTTGTGATGGTGTGTTGAGTGAATCTGAAGTGTTTTGATGGTGTGTTGAGTGAATCTGCTGTGTTTTGAGTGAATCTGAAGTGTTTTGATGGTGTGTTGAGTGAATCTGAAGTGTTGTGATGGTGTGTTGAGTGAATCTGAAGTGTTTTGATGGTGTGTTGAGTGAATCTGAGGTGTTTTGATGGTGTGTTGAGTGAATCTGCTGTGTTTTGAGTGAATCTGAAGTGTTTTGATGGTGTGTTGAGTTGTGATGGTGTGTTGAGTGAATCTGAAGTGTTGTGATGGTGTGTTGAGTGAATCTGAAGTGTTTTGATGGTGTGCTGAGTGAATCTGAAGTGTTTTGATGGTGTGTTGAGTGAATCTGCTGTGTTTTGATGATGGTGTGTTGAGTGAATCTGAAGTGTTTTGATGGTGTGTTGAGTGAATCTGAAGTGTTTTGATGGTGTGTTGAGTGAATCTGAAGTGTTTTGATGGTGTGTTGAGTGAATCTGCTGTGTTTTGATGATGTTGTTTTGAGTGAATCTGAAGTGTTTTGATGGCGTGTTGAGTGAATCTGAAGTGTTGTGATGGCGTGTTGAGTGAATCTGCTGTGTTTTGATGGCATGTTGAGTGAATCTGAAGTGTTGTGATGGCGTGTTGAGTGAATCTGTTGTGTTTTGAGGGTGTGTTGAGTGAATCTGCTGTGTTTTGAGTGAATCTGAAGTGTTTTGATGGCGTGTTGAGTGAATCTGAAGTGTTTTGATGATGGTGTGTTGAGTGAATCTGAAGTGTTGTGATGGTGTGTTGAGTGAATCTGCTGTGTTGTGATGGTGTTTTGTGTGAATCTGAAGTGTTTTGATGGCGTGTTGAGTGAATCTGAAGTGTTTTGATGGTGTGTTGAGTGAATCTGAAGTGTTTTGATGATGGTGTGTTGAGTGAATCTGAAGTGTTGTGATGGTGTGTTGAGTGAATCTGAAGTGTTGTGATGGTGTGTTGAGTGAATCTGAAGTGTTGTGATGTTGTTTTGAGTGAATCTGAAGTGTTTTAATGGCGTGTTGAGTGAATCTGAAGTGTTGTGATGGCGTGTTGAGTGAATCTGCTGTGTTTTGATGGCGTGTTGAGTGAATCTGAAGTGTTGCGATGGCGTGTTGAGTGAATCTGAAGTGTTGTGATGTTGTTTTGAGTGAATCTGAAGTGTTTTGATGGCGTGTTGAGTGAATCTGAAGTGTTGTGATGGCGTGTTGAGTGAATCTGCTGTGTTTTGATGGCATGTTGAGTGAATCTGAAGTGTTGTGATGGCGTGTTGAGTGAATCTGTTGTGTTTTGAGGGTGTGTTGAGTGAATCTGCTGTGTTTTGAGTGAATCTGAAGTGTTTTGATGGCGTGTTGAGTGAATCTGAAGTGTTTTGATGATGGTGTGTTGAGTGAATCTGAAGTGTTGTGATGGTGTGTTGAGTGAATCTGCTGTGTTGTGATGGTGTGTTGTGTGAATCTGAAGTGTTTTGATGGCATGTTGAGTGAATCTGAAGTGTTTTGATGATGGTGTGTTGAGTGAATCTGAAGTTTTGTGATGGTGTGTTGAGTGAATCTGAAGTGTTGTGATGGTGTGTTGAGTGAATCTGAAGTGTTGTGATGTTGTTTTGAGTGAATCTGAAGTGTTTTGATGGCGTGTTGAGTGAATCTGAAGTGTTGTGATGGCGTGCTGAGTGAATCTGCTGTGTTTTGATGGCGTGTTGAGTGAATCTGAAGTGTTGTGATGGCGTGTTGAGTGAATCTGTTGTGTTTTGAGGGTGTGTTGAGTGAATCTGCTGTGTTTTGAGTGAATCTGAAGTGTTTTGAGGGTGTGTTGAGTGAATCTGCTGTGTTTTGATGATGGTGTGTTGAGTGAATCTGAAGTGTTGTGATGGTGTGTTGAGTGAATCTGCTGTGTTGTGATGGTGTGTTGTGTGAATCTGAAGTGTTTTGATGGCGTGTTGAGTGAATCTGAAGTGTTTTGATGGCGTGTTGAGTGAATCTGAAGTGTTTTGATGGTGTGTTGAGTGAATCTGAAGTGTTTTGATGATGGTGTGTTGAGTGAATCTGAAGTGTTGTGATGGCGTGTTGAGTGAATCTGTTGTGTTTTGAGGGTGTGTTGAGTGAATCTGCTGTGTTTTGAGTGAATCTGAAGTGTTTTGATGGCGTGTTGAGTGAATCTGAAGTGTTTTGATGATGGTGTGTTGAGTGAATCTGAAGTGTTGTGATGGTGTGTTGAGTGAATCTGCTGTGTTTTGAGTGAATCTGAAGTGTTTTGATGGCGTGTTGAGTGAATCTGAAGTGTTTTGATGATGGCGTGTTGAGTGAATCTGAAGTGTTGTGATGGTGTGTTGAGTGAATCTGAAGTGTTTTGATGGTGTGTTGAGTGAATCTGCTGTGTTTTGATGATGGTGTGTTGAGTGAATCTGAAGTGTTTTGATGGTGTGTTGAGTGAATCTGCTGTGTTTTGAGTGAATCTGAAGTGTTTTGATGGTGTGTTGAGTGAATCTGAAGTGTTTTGATGGTGTGTTGAGTGAATCTGAAGTGTTTAGATGGTGTGTTGAGTGAATCTGAAGTGTTTTGATGGTGTGTTGAGTGAATCTGAGGTGTTTTGATGGTGTGTTGAGTGAATCTGCTGTGTTTTGAGTGAATCTGAAGTGTTTTGATGGTGTGTTGAGTTGTGATGGTGTGTTGAGTGAATCTGAAGTGTTGTGATGGTGTGTTGAGTGAATCTGAAGTGTTGTGATGGTGTGTTGAGTGAATCTGAAGTGTTTTGATGGTGTGTTGAGTGAATCTGCTGTGTTTTGAGTGAATCTGAAGTGTTTTGATGGTGTGTTGAGTGAATCTGAAGTGTTGTGATGGTGTGTTGAGTGAATCTGAAGTGTTTTGATGGTGTGTTGAGTGAATCTGAGGTGTTTTGATGGTGTGTTGAGTGAATCTGCTGTGTTTTGAGTGAATCTGAAGTGTTTTGATGGTGTGTTGAGTTGTGATGGTGTGTTGAGTGAATCTGAAGTGTTGTGATGGTGTGTTGAGTGAATCTGAAGTGTTTTGATGGTGTGTTGAGTGAATCTGAAGTGTTTTGATGGTGTGTTGAGTGAATCTGCTGTGGTTTGAGTGAATCTGAAGTGTTTTGATGGTGTGTTGAGTGAATCTGAAGTGTTGTGATGGTGTGTTGAGTGAATCTGAAGTGTTTTGATGGTGTGTTGAGTGAATCTGAGGTGTTTTGATGGTGTGTTGAGTGAATCTGCTGTGTTTTGATGGTGTTTTAAGAAGTGCTGTGTTTTGCAGGTGATCAGTAACGCTCTGGGGGTTTGGGGTTTGGAAATCATTCTCTTCAACAGTAGAGAGTACCAGCAGTTACAGATCAATCCCATGTGAGTATTTCTGAAAGCTTTATCTTGAGTCCTGTTGTCCACTGTGTGAACGTTCATCCTCTTCATGTTTGCTCTCAG
Organism: Carassius auratus; assembly: GCF_003368295.1. Taxonomy (NCBI): domain Eukaryota; kingdom Metazoa; phylum Chordata; class Actinopteri; order Cypriniformes; family Cyprinidae; genus Carassius; species Carassius auratus. Next base: position 2,503,330 of record NC_039284.1, read on the forward strand.
ACACGAGAAGGCCTTTATATGTAACTATAAGGAGCACTGGTTTACGGTGCGTAAGCTGGGACAGCAGGTACGTGTTTAACCCGCAGCATTAGTCTGAGTCTGTGTGAGATGATGTTGAGTTTACAGCCTCTCTCTCTTCATCTAGTGGTTTAATCTGAACTCGCTGCTGACCGGTCCGGAGCTCATATCAGACACATACTTGGCTCTTTTCTTAGCGCAGCTACAGCAGGAAGGTAAAACTCATACATGATCATGTGTTGCGTGACCTCTGCGTCGTCATGTATGTCACAGTGATAATGCTGGAAATCTTGCTCAGCTGAACGTCTCTGCAGGTTATTGCATATTTGTGATCCGGGGAAGCCTGCCGGAGTGTGAAGCCGATCAGATTTTGCGGATCATGCGAGTGGAGCAGCAGCAGCGGCCGGGGCTGATTGGAGAGGACGAGGCCCAGAGGTGCACTGGCCGTCATCACATGACATACAGAACAAGACAGTCTTCACCCTCCTGTTGTGACCCACATTACCTTACATGCACACTGACGCATTTAGCACACTCTTTTATCCAAAGCTTTTCACAAAAGAGGAACAAATCAATTAGCAGTTCAGAGAGCAAACTGCTTAAAACACTTTCTTCTTGTTTATGAATGTGCATGCATGTGTCAACACAGATATACTTTGGAAAGGCTAAACAATTGTTGGTGATTGTGATGGTGTCAGTGGTTTCCATGCAATTCACCAAAAATCAACACTTTGAAAAACAGCAGTTTATTGTAGCTTGTCAAAGATTAAAATATGAAATCAATGAGAACTAATTCAATTTAACGCTCAAAGTTTAGTTGAAATGAGAATCTGTTCAAGGATGTGTCTGGCTCATAGTTCTTAGGATCTGATTGCAGCACTGAAGAGAAGTGTGAGATAGTGTTGTTCATGGGAATATCAGTGTGATGCGCAGCAGAAACCGAGAGCTTCAGCACAGCAGGAGGGTGAACACTTGAGCAGTGTGTGCATCAGAGGATGACAGTGATCACGTGATGCACACACAGAGCTGCTCACGTCCGGCGGTCACTGATGGGCTTGAGTGTGTGTTGTCGGTCAGGGTGTCAGAGCCTGGACACACCACAGAAGAAGTGCTGCTGGATGAGGATGAGGAGGAGATGAGGAAGGCTCTGGCTCTCAGCAGACAGGGCATGCAGGTGGAGGACGAGGAGGCTGACCTGCGCAGGGCCATTCAGCTCAGCATGCAGGGTGAGACACACCAGCAGCTTCACATCCCACCCCTCCATACCTGCACATATGTGCTTTATCTAGTTGACTTTGTTTTATTCATATTTTTTATTCAGTATTGCATTTTATTATATAACAATAGACCATTTTCACATGATGCCACTCCGTTCTGACTCGAAGCAGGGTTTTCGTACATCCTCCAGCACAGTAAAGATGAAGTTGGTTAGATTTATGTCATCGGGTACGGCACGGGACCCATTTTTTTTTGGTAGCCCGTGAAAGGAACAGTGGCACGCTCCTTCCCTCCGTAGTGCTAGGGTCTTCTCCTTGGGCAAGAGAGAACAACCCTTTAGCCCCCCTTACTAGGGTTACAGTTATTTTTAATTATAATTATATTCTTGTGTGGATCTTTTCTATTATCACGCTGAAAGAAGTTGTAAGTAAACAGATCCTAAATATCCCAAATGGGACAACTCGTTTGCCGTGAGTTGCGACCCGTGTTGGTGGAGGAAGAGATCCTGGTCCCTGAGAAATGTGGTTTACTGAGGTTTCCATTATTTCAACACGGTACTTTGGCTCCTACTTTACCTAGACGGGAGGTTGGAATGGCTCGATCCAATCAATCGGCTGGTCAAGGCATGCCCTGGGAAAGACTTTTCGTTATGTATATCCCCAGAAGGCGTTGGCTTAGGGTCAATCAAGTGATTTGAGCAAATGATAGCTTACTTTGCTTGAGTATACCATTTTTATATCCCTGATGCATAATCTGCTGGAGATCCGCGGCGCTGTGCATCCCCTTTTTTTGGGGCTCCGAGGTGGGTGGGGAGTAAAGATGATGAAATTTAAACATTTAAATATGGCTACAAAACACAACTCAAAAAAACGTTTCTTGGAACCAGATACGGATAACAGTGCACCAAACAGAGGCTTTTCTCTGTCGAGTAATGATGATTGGCCAAAGTTTATTACTATTGAATCTATTTCTTCAGATATCCCAATTATCAAGCTCTCCCCTTTTGCCATACAAAAGGGTATTGCAGGAATAGCAGGAACTGTTAAAGAAGTGAAAAAATTACGTTCGGGACAAATTCTTGTTGAATGCTGTAAAAAGGCAAATGCTGAAAACCTGTTACATGCTAATATGCTGGCAGGAGTTCAGATAAAGACATACCCTCACCCAACTTTGAACTATAGTAAAGGAATAATTCGTACTAGAGAACTGGATGATGTAGATGAAGAAGAAATAACAAATGAGCTTAAAACTCAAGGAGTAACAAATGTGAAACGAATTATAATCAAAAGAGAAGAAAGAATGATTAAAACCAATACATACATCATCATTTTTAATAAACCACTCCTACCAGAAAGAATTCAGATTGGGTATCTAAGTGTTCCGGTAGACCTATATATACCCAATCCTTTGAGGTGTTTCAATTGTCAAAAATATGGACACGGATTTAATAGTTGTAAAAACAAGCACATCTGTTGTAACTGTGGAGAAGAAGGCCATGACAAGGATAGTTGTGAAAAACCAACTAAATGTTGTAACTGCACAGGTGATCATTCAGCTGCATCAAAACAATGTCCCATGTGGATCAAAGAAAAGGAAATACAAAAAATCAGATGTACAAAAAGGATCAGTTACATTGAAGCAAAGAAACAAGTGACTATAACACCTATTTTCACTCTGAATAAAACATTTGCTTCTGCTGCAAGAAAATCTGTGAGATCAGTAGATTGCCAGACAGACATCACTTGGATGTGCAAAGATAAACCTCAAACAGTTAACCTAAGTAATACTCCCTCAAGGGCAAAAACTACAGAAAAACAAAACGAAGTCCCCTCAAATGACACGAACCTCAGCCAAATTTCAGAAACAGAAAATCAGAGGACAAGTAAAAGCAACAGGAAATCAAACTCTCAATCCAAAGTATCTCAAGAAGAAACATCAAAGACAAGACAAATAAAAGATGTGGAAATGAAAGAGAGTGAGCATCATAGTAGAAGCCCATCTCCAAAAGGAAAAGTTAGGACAAATGTTCTTGTTCTTCCTAATAGGTAATGAAAGAGTCTATCATTCAATGGAATTGTCGTGGGATCAGAGCGAACTTCACAGAATTACAGTGTTTAACTACAACTGTTGACCCCCTTGCAATATGTCTTCAGGAGATACAACTCTCAACTGATTATAACTTTTCTTTTAAAAATTTTACAGTATTTGCCACCTTTGGTCCCAATGACAAGCGAGCTTCTGGTGGTACGGCAATACTAGTAAGAAACAATGTAATTCATAGTCCTATCAGTATTAATAGCAGATTACAAGTGACAGCAGTACGATTAACTTTGCATAAAACCATTACTATATGCTCCATTTATATTCCTCCAGACTTAAACTTGATGCGCACAGACTTGGATGATCTGGTAAATCAACTTCCATCTCCTTTTATACTCATGGGAGATTTTAATAGTCATAATTTGCTGTGGGGCAGTGATCATTGCAATACAAAAGGAAAGAAGATTGAAGACTTTATAAATAATAACACCTTATGTCTTTTAAATAATGGGTCAAATACTTATTTACATCCAGGGCATGGAACTTATTCTGCAATTGATCTAACAATATGTCAACCAGAAGTTTTTTTAGATTTATCATGGAAAGTATTGGATGACCTTTGTGGAAGTGACCATTTTCCAATAATTATTACTTTTAAAGGAAAAGAAGAAGAAGCAAAAACACAAAGATGGAAAATCAAAAAAGCTAACTGGTATCAATTTCAAGCTCTATGTTATGAGAGATTTACACATTTTGTGGAGAACAGGCCAGATGCCTTGGAAAATTTTACAGATACACTAATGTCTATTGCAAATGATACAGTCCCAAAAACATCATTAAACAAAAAATCTAAACAACTCCCATGGTTTGATGATAAATGTAAAGAAGTTATTAAAGAAAGGAAAAAAGCTGAAAGATATTTCTACAAACGTCCATCAACTGAAAATCTTATTAAACTCAAAATTGCTAGAGCAAAAGCAAGAAGAACTATCAATGAAGTTAAGAAGGAAAGCTGGAGAAATTTTGTTGCCAGTATATCACCTAATACTCCTTCAACCAAAATCTGGAACTTGATACGGAAAATGAAGGGTGAAACCATTGGTTCGCAAATACAACACATCAAGCAACATGGTTTACTCTTGACTTCAAAACAAGATATTGCAAATATTCTAGCAAGAACTTTTGAAAAGAATTCATCTTTTGAGAACTGTTCTCCTGCTTTTAGAACATTCCAAATTCAACAAATAAATTTTATTTCAAATAATTTGGAGCCATACAATCAGAATTTTTCCATGGAAGAGCTACAACGAGCCATTAGGAAATCCCATGATACAGCGGTTGGACCAGATAAAATTCATTATCAGTTTATAAAGAACTTACCTCACCTCTTTCTGAAGAAGCTTCTGGGAACTTTTAACTCTATTTGGATATCAGGAAATATCCCATCTTCTTGGCTTGAAGCTGAAATTATTCCTATCCCAAAACCAGGAAAAGACCATAGTGATCCTGTAAATTATCGACCTATAGCTTTAACCAGTTGTCTATGTAAAACTATGGAGAGGATGGTAAATGATCGTCTAGTCTGGTGCCTGGAATCCAAACATCTTATAAGTAAGGCTCAATGTGGTTTTAGGAAAGGTCGAAGTACAACAGATCACCTTGTCAATCTTGAAAGTTATATCCGTGATGCGTTTATTAAGAAAGAACATGCTGTGGCTGTTTTTTTCGACTTGGAAAAAGCCTATGATACCACTTGGAAGTATGGAATCTTAAAGGATCTGTATCGACTAAATTTTAGAGGTCGTTTGCCAATTTATATTGAAAGATTTCTTTCGAATAGAATCTTTAGAGTCAAGGTTGACAATACTGTGTCCGACCCGCATAAACAAGAACTTGGAGTACCTCAAGGAAGTATTTTATCAGTTACTCTTTTTAGTATAAAAATAGACAGTATTGCTCAGGTTATTGGTTCAGATGTTCTTTGCAGTTTATATGTAGATGACATCTGCATTTGTTATAGAAGCAAGCATATAAACACTATTGAACGAAAAATCCAACTAAAAATAAATAAAATGCTCTCATGGTCAGTACAGAATGGCTTTAAATTTTCACAAACAAAAACTGTCTGTATGCATTTTTGTCAACTTCGTTCATTGCATAATGAACCAGAATTATTTTTGGATGGTATTCCCATTGAAGTCGCAAAGGAGACTAAATTCCTTGGCATAATCTTTGACAATAAGCTGTCATTTATTCCACATATCAAAATGCTTAAAAAGAAGTGTTCTAAAGACCTGAATATCTTAAAGGTTTTGTCCAAAACTAAATGGGGAGCAGATATGACATCACTTATGAACTTATATAGAACTTTGATCCGATCGAAGCTGGACTATGGGAGTATTGTTTATGGATCTGCCAGGAAATCATATATACAAGCATTGGATACTATACATCATCAAGGCATACGATTAGCTTTGGGAGCATATAGAACATCACCAATTCAAAGTTTATATGTAGAAGCCAATGAACCTTCCTTGGAAAACAGACGATTAAAGTTGGCCTTACAATATGCAATCAAATTAAAAACAAATAAAGGAAATCCAGCACATCCGGCAGTTTTTACAGTCCAGTATTCAATAATGTATGAAAGAAAACCAAATCATATTCGTCCATTTGGTCTACGTATAAAACCTCATCTGGAAAATCTCAAAGTAGATTTAAACATCTTGGAACAAACCCACTTTTGCAAAATTCCCCCTTGGGATATCAAAAAACCCTTTATTTTGTTGGATTTATCAAAGAATCAAAAATCGGAAACACATCCAAATGATTATCAGCTACAATTTTTAGAAATAAGAGATATGTATCCTCAGTATACTCTAATATACACAGATGGATCCAAATCTGGAAACCAGGTAGCGGCAGCTTTTGCAACGAATGAAGTACATCAAGGTATACGTATTCCAGATCAAAGTTCAATCTTCACTGCAGAAGCAAATGCTTTATTGCTGGCATTAAAATTTATTGAAACTTCTTCACAAAAGAAATTCTTAATAATGACTGACTCAAAATCATGCCTGGATTCACTGGAAAGTTTGAAAACTGATCATCCAACAGTAGTCAAGATCTTCGTTAAATTATCAATGCTCAAATCAAAGGCTTTTAGCATCTACTTTTGCTGGGTACCTGGACACTCAGGAATTGCTGGAAATGAGAAAGCAGACAGTGCAGCAAAAGAAGCACTATCCGCAGAATTAGTAAATAGTTTTATACCTTTTACAGACTTAAAACAAACGATAAATGAATACATCAGAAATAAATGGCAATCAGAATGGGATCAATGTCTAAATAATAAGTTGCATGAAATAAATCCTGATGTGAAGAAAAAACTTAACCTCTGTTTTGAGAATCGTTGGAATCAAGTCATCTATACACGATGCAGAATAGGACATTCAAAAATTACACATAAATTTTTACTCTTAGGAGAAAATCCTCCAAAATGTTCATTTTGTCAGAATTCATTGTCCATTAAACATATCCTTCTAGATTGTATTACATCTGCCCCTGTGAGAAACCTTTTTTATTCCGTTGATACTTTTGGAAAAATTTTTAATCAAGTGAATCCGAACATGGTCCTAAGATTTCTAGAGGAAATAAATGTAAAACATCTTTTATAGCCTTCCTTTGATTGGTTGTATCTTTTCATTTCTAATGAAAGATACAAATACAGTTGTATTTTCAATCATTTCTACATGCATTTGGCGTTTGGTGAGTGTTGGTTGTAAGCTCCGGCTATGGGTGAAAGAAAACATCACATCCTCTGACATGATGACGATTTTAAACCTGGAAGATAAAAACAGAAGAAAAAAGAAAAGAAAAATCCACATGAACCAGTCTTCTGCAACAATTATAATGAACAGATGTGACCTTTAAGAGCTGAAGCTCCACTAGACACAGAGCAGCTCTAAACATGCCAGATCTGCTGTTGTTCACTCTTTAATGTGTTCAGGAGGCAGTGATCCCAGAAGCCCCAGCGCCGCTGTGACCGCAGGACGCAGCGAGGAGACGCTCACAGCAGAGGAGCTGCGCAGGAGGAGACAGGTCTACTTCGACAGGTGAGCGCTGGGAGCTCCAGATGCTCTGAGATCAGTCCTGAGTAATGATGGTGTTGTGATCTCCTCACAGGCAGCCAACTCACGACTGCAGCTCCGCAGGTGAGCCATTCTTCATCTTCATCATCATCATCATCTGTGTCTGAGACCTGAGATGATGTTGTTTTGCAGGCGGAGAGAAGGACAGCGGGACCAAGCCCAGCCAGTGAAAGACGCCCTCGACCCCAGCCAGGTGGACTGCTGGGGCTTCACCGTGCTCTTCTGCTCGTCTGTGGACTGTAGTGAAGCACTTCTGCTGGTCAGCGGTCCCTTCACTCTCACGTGCCCTAGATAGACAGCACAGTGTGACGTGAGATCATCACACAGATTCAGACCATCTCTTTCTAATCATTCAGCAGTCATCAGCAGCTCCTGTGGATCCAGGTTGTGATTTAGTTTCTGAACTCGTTTCACATTCAGCATTAGTTTTTAAGTGATTGGTTATTCTTGTACTCCTATCTACACTTATTGTTTCTTAAATAAAAATGTTTCTTTTTTCCCCTGAGTGGATTATTTTGATTCTGTTAGCCTCAGATGATCCTTCAGTGTTTAGATGGAGAAGAAGGAGTCTGTTAATATGATTGAGAGATGTACTGTGTCAAAGTTATGCTCCGAGCACACAGTCAAAAGAGTGAAACCTTCCCACATTTAATCACATCGAGAAACGTCTGATGCTCAGACTTCATCAAGCAGAATGAATTCAGCTGTTTGTGATTCCTCCTGACTGAGACTGAAATGAGAAATAATCTAAATCCCAGCCGAGTTCAGCTGCTCCTCAGCTGTGATCATGATTCAGACGCTTCACTTGAGGACTTCACATGAACTCATGGCACAGTGATCATTCAGTGGTGGGAAACCTGTCTTCTGTGGAATATAGAAGTAGTGTTTTTGTCCGTACAGTGAAAGCCAGTGGTTGTTTTGGGTGACACTGATGCTCACTTTAGTGTGAAACAGATTCATACAGGTTTGTAAGTCAATTATAACAATCATTTTTGGGTGAACTAACCTATTAAGTTAATATCTGTTGAAGTCTTAAAAGAATAGTTCACCAAAAAAATAACTATAACTTGCATCAGTGTCTCATCAATGGATGCTCTGCAGTGAATGGGTGCCGTCAGAATGAGAGTCCAAACAGCTGATAAAAACATCACTCCAGTCCATCAGTGAACATCTGGAGAAGACACAAGATGAAACACATCCAGCATTAAGATGATTTTAACTCCTCACCTGATCCCTGTGATGATACAGTTCTCCAAATCTGTTCCCATGAAGAAACAAGCTGATCCTAATCTTGGATGAAATGAGGATGTAGTAGTGAAGATGTCATCAGAAGTGAAACTCAGAGCTGTGTGAATGACCTGATGATCTGTTCCAGACAGAACTCAGTGTTTGATTGTTAATAGATAATCTCTGATGCACACTGAACTTTGTCTCTGCAAACACTCACAACACAACAGACGGAGAAGATCCTCGGCAGCCTGTCAGTGAGTATGAATCTCACTTTGTGTGTGTATTTAGTTCATATTTTCAGATCTTAGGTCTGGTTTTATTGTTAAGTGTTTGTTGTTTTCAATACTAATGGATTTTATTCAGTAACGAGTGAAGAATGATGAATTCTGGGTCTCTGTGTGTATGATATGAAGCAACATGTCTCTAAAATAATGATAACTCAGTAGAAGCTGTTTTAATTTTTTGTATCCTCAGGTCCAGGGATTTTTAATAAACGATAATAAAATGGAGTTAAGAGTGCTGTTCACCCTCGTTTATTCGTCTGGTTTTCTGTGCGTCCTCAAAAGCCAAGAGCCCAAAGCTCCGGATGTCACGGATCTGGCCTTCAAAAATATGGACTTCGCCATGAACCTCTACCGCAAGATATCAAGCTATCATGACAAAAACATCTTCTTCTCACCGCTGAGCGTTTCCACCTCTTTCGCCACGCTCCTACTGGCCGCCAAGGGCTCGACACACAGTCAGATCCAGAAGGGGCTGAATCTGGACTCTCTGGACGGGACCGGACACGCCACGCTCATCCCACAGCTCTTTGAGCAGCTGCAGAAGAACATCTCACAGGACGGGAAACTGCACATGGAGCAGGGCACGGCTCTCTTCGTGGACGAGCGCTTTAACGTGGAGACGGCCTTCAGCGATCAGATCAAGACCTTCTTCGGTGCTGATGTGAACAATGTGGATTTCAGCAAGCCGGAGCTCAGCAAGAGCACCATCAACGAGTATGTGAGCAGGAAGACGGGCGGCAAAGTGAGCGAGATGGTGTCGAGCATCGAGCCGCTGACGCAGATGATGCTCCTCAACACTATATTCTTCCAGGGTGAGTGTGTGTGGAGACAGCATTGATGTGCATTGCACTCTGGGATCTGATGTCAAACTCTTTGTGTTCAAGGTGCCTGGGATCGTCCCTTCAACCCCAACCGCACAGAAATGAGTCGCTTCTATGTGGACAAGTACAACATCGTTCAGGTGCCCATGATGGTGAATGAGGACCGGTTCTCCACGGCTGAAGACCGTGAGCTGCGCGCTCGAGTGCTGCGTCTGCCGTACCGCGGTGGAGCGGCGCTGCTCATCCTCCTCCCCGACGCCTCGGCCGACTACACCGTCATCGACGACGAGATCAGCGCCGAGCGATTCTACAGCTGGATCAAGCACATGAGGAGCATGTGAGGCACACTTCAGCCGGGCACACTGTATGAGTCCTCTGGTCCCAGTCCAAAACATGTCGTCGTGGCTCGCTAGTTTGACATGTGCACCAACATCAAATCACCGTCTTTGCCATGCCATGATCAAAACACATTGGTTTTGTTTGCTAGTCACCATTTCAAATCTGCGTGAGGACGTGTCTCACCAATACAGTCCAAGTCACTTCTCGCGTAGGTCTGTTTTAACCAGTCTAATGCTGGGTTCAGAACACACAATATTTTTGTCGGTCTCAATAGTCTCTGTGTCAAACTACATGATTTTGACTCCTAATATCTTATCATGTCGTGGACAAGAAACATGTCAGACTACAGGTGTTTCCCGACCGTTCATCGTGTGCCATGAGTCATGGAGAAGGTGGAACTAGAGACTGACTTCTGGAAAAAGAGTGTAAACACTATCAGAAATCATACAGTGTGCATCCGGCTGGACTGAGCTGCTTGGTTTTACTTTGCAAACTATTAGTGAGTTTCACCGTTTACTCTCCCCTGTGCTCCCCTGATAAACACAAAACAAAGACCATCTTTACCTCAGCAGCATCATATCAGTGAAAGAAACTGATGAGATTCAGAGTCAAAGCATCTCAAGACTGATGCGCTGCTGTTACTGGAAAAGACATATGGGAGAGTAAATAAAGGCTCATGTTTGGTGGAAGTCTTATTTAATCTCAGTTTAAAACATCATGATTTACTTGTATACATGTTGTGCTGTCTCTCAGAAAAATGGAGGTCCATCTGCCCAAGTTTAAGATGGAGCAGTCGTACAACTTGCATGAAATCCTGCCACATCTGGGCATCAGCAGCGTTTTCCTCCAATCTGCCAACCTGACGGGTCTGAGCCAAGACCCCCATCTGAGAGTGTCACAGGTGACTGCAGTCACACACACACACACACACACACAGGTAGATATCCTGCAGAGAGGGGAAAGCAGTCCCAGAGATGCGCTCAGCTAAGCACACAACTCTCTGCAGGGCTTTGCAGTCTTGACTGGAGCTGTTCCCATACCACACTGAGATACACTGAGTCAATACACTTTCTGTAGCCCCTGAATAGAAAGTTTTAGGATTGCTGGTGAGACCCTGAATTTCCTCAGCTGTCGCAGATGGTACAGTCTTTGCCTGGCTTTATTAACCTGTGTTTGAATGTGAGTAGTGTAAGTCAGGTCCTCGGAGATGTTTATACCAAGATACTTGAAGGTGCTCACCCTCTCCACAGGGGTCACGCTGATCGTAAGAGGTGTATAGGGCTGCTGCTGTCTCTTACTGAAGTCCACAATCAGTTCTTTAGTTTTGCTCACATTCAGAGAGAGACAGTTATCCTGGCACCATGATGTTATTTTCTCTACCTCATCCAAGTACGCGGTCTCATTATTGTTGTGAATGAGGCCCAGAACCACAGTATCATCAGCAAATTTGATTATAGATGTGGAGCTGTGGGAAGACATGCAGTCATGTTTGTAGAGAGAGAAGAGCAGGGGACTCAGGACACAGCCCTGTGGGGCTCCTATGTTCAGGGTGATGGAGTTGGAGATGTACTGGCCTAGTTTCACCACTTGAGGTCTGCCAGTGAGGAAATCAAGAATCCAGTTGCAGAGTGAAGAAGTCAGGCTGAGATCCATGAGTTTAGAAGCTAGCTTTAAGGGGACTATAGTATTAAAATCTCTGCTATAGTCAATTAATAGCAGCCTTATGTAGTTCTTGTTATTGCTGTCGATGTGTGTGAGAGAAGAGTGCAGGATGTGAGAGATGGCATCATCAGTGGATCTGTTGGGGCGATGGGCAAACTGAAGAGGGTCTAAAGTATCCGAGATGGAGGAACGTTTTTAACCAGTCCCTCGAAGACCTTCATGACTATTGATGTGAGGGCAACTGGACAATAGTCATTCAGACAAGAGGGTTTATTGTTCTTAGGCACAGGAAACTTTGTGCATTTTTACTTTCTCAAAAAAACTCATTCTTGTGTGTGTGCTCTTGTTTTTGTGACATATCAGGACACAACTCTGTATAATGACATGGGTATGACACAGGTATTACAAGGAGAGGGTGACTTATGAGGACATAACCCATGTCCCAATTTTTCAAAACGCTTATAAATCATACAGAATGGTTTTTTTTTGAGAAAGTAAAAATGCACAAAGTTTCCTGTGAGGGTTAGGGTTAGGTGTAGGGTTGGTGTAGGGCCATAGAATATACAGTTTGTACAGTATAAAAACCATTACACCTTTGGGATGAACACACTTTTCACAAAAACAAACGTGTGTGTGCGTGTGTGTGTGTGTGTGTGTGTGTGTGTGTGTGTGCGTGTGTGTGCAGGTGCTGCATAAAGCCGTTATCGAGGTGGATGAGAAGGGCACGACGGCGGCCGCGGCCACATCGGTGGGAATCACGGCGTATTCTCTGCCTCCCACCTTCATCATCAACAGGCCCTTCTTCTTCTTTCTGTATCATGAAGCCACGTCTAGTCTGTTGTTCATGGGCAGAGTGATCGACCCCACGAAGATCTGAGCTGTGAAGAGCCACACAAACACTGACTGGAGACACTTCTACACACAGCACACAGGACCAAACACACACTAACAGAACACATCACCAAACATTACTGAATTGAGTTGAAATCACACAAATAGTGCTCTCAGTGAACACTGTGGGTAAACACACTGTACCACCACTGATCATCATATTATAAGAAATAAAGTGAAGAAATTGTTTGCACTGTCTACTTAATTCTGGCTGATGTTCACACATTTGTACTGAAGTCAGTCAGCATCTCTTCAGGTTCAGATGCTGTGTAATGTGTAATTCTGAGGAGCTCAGTGGATTCAGGCTTCTGGTGCTGTGGTAGGAAGACACCTTTGAAGAGTTATACCTCTGTTAGATACTCCACGGTCCACTGTACACGGTATTATTGGAAGTCAAAGTGTTTCAGTCACAGGAGACTCTGGAGCAGTGTAAACCTGTTCTGACCTCCACCACAACGAACACCTGGTGTGACCTCACAGATGCTCTACTGGACGAATGAGGAACCTCCCTCAGAAACACTACAAAATCTTGATCAATCTTGCTCATTGTCACTGTTCAGTTGGCTTTAAAATATACATTTATTTTCTATTTATTTTGATTACACATTTAAATTAAACTGAAGGAACATTTACATGCTTAAGGGTTATTTCAACGAAACCTGAAGTGTGTCTGTGTGCACGGTCCTTCACAAAAACTACATCATAGCTTCAGATGCATGATATTTGTATTACATTATATCTGTAGGGCCCCATGAAATCCATTTTATTTTTTCCAAAATCTTTATTTTTTTTTTTTTTCGTTTTAATTTTTCTGGATGATTATAGATCAATTTGAACAAAAAAATGTCTAATTAATTAAAATCATGAAACTTGTTTAATTGAACTGCAATTTAGGAATGTGTTAAAACATCACATTCTTAGGGTCCAAATTCTGCACTTTCCATTTAAATGGTTTAATCAAAAATATATCTAATTAATTGAATTCATTAAAAAAATAATTAATTTGTTTACAATAATAGGGCCCTATGAAGTGTTTTTTTAAATTAAATTTATGTGTCAAAGCGACTTTTTATCTAACACGTGTTCCCTGGGAATCGAACTCACAATCTTGTGCTGCTAACAATGCGACAGCCGACGAAATGTGAGAGAGACTGGGACTCGTGGAAGTGTGAAGCTGGAGAGCTGTCGAGCCAGGTAGACTACAGTAGCGAAGCCGAAGCTGAATTATAAAGTACGCGCACCTGCCGCGTTTGTTTGTTTTGTTGTGTTGTTAAAGAATTAAGTCTCTCAGGAGCCCCGTACGCCGATCCTGGTCTCCTTCCTCTACCCTGGTCGAACTTTCATTACACTGGTGCCGAAACCCGGGAGGAAGGAGAGCGTTCGCCATGCATACTCCATCAGCTACATCAGCCTCGCCATTTGCGGACATCATTTCATCGCTCGCAGGCCTGCACCAAGAACACCACCAGGCCCTGCTGGACCTGCGGGCCGACCCTTTGTGTTGGTGCAGCAGCTGCGGGACTCGTGCCTCAAATGGCTGTTGGCCGGGGACGGCCATCCAACTGGAGGAGGATCAGCTGGCGGCGTACTCCGGGGTCGGCGAGCTCCTCCCTGTTGTCTCTCTCTCTCTCTCTCTCTCTCTCTCTCTCTCTCTCTCTCCCTTCCCCTATTTCCCCCTCCCCCCCCTCCACTCCGAAATCTCTCCCTCTCCCTAGGTTCCGTTGGGTGGGGCCACCGAGGGCTGCACCCCGCTGGAGGGTGGCGATGGAGCCTGCGGCCGGGGCACGAGGTCCCGTACGAGGGTGGGCTGCACCCCAGCGACGGGGTAGTGAAGGCCCTCCGTCTGCTTCCCCACGTCAATCCCCTGAGCCACACTTCCTGCCACTAGGGCAGCGGGGAGACCCCGGGCCAGCCTGCTGGCGTTGTGGGGATCCGGGCCACTTTGTGGACAGGTGCCCGATGATGGAGGTGGGGACACTGGTCCGGATCCTGGACAACCCACAGGCTGCGCCCGATCAAGCCGGGCTGTACCAAATACCCGTGAGTATTAAGGGGGGTACCTATCAGGCTCTGGTGGATTCAGGTTGTAACCAGACCTCCATCCATCAAAGCCTGATACAATCCGGGGCATTGGATATGGGCCGCATGGTTAAGGTGAGGTGCGTGCACGGGGATATAAGGGAATATCCATTAAAAGCCATAGGCATTAAATTTCGAGGCCAAAAGCATAGTGTGGAGGTGGCCGTTAGTCTGCGCCTCCGGCATCCGCTAATTTTGGGGACGAATTGGCCAGCGTTTCAGCATTTACTGGGGTGTTTGACAGCGGATGCCATCGGGGGAAAGAACCGGCCAGGGGGCGGGGCGAGCGCTCAGGTGGGAGAATCTGTCCCGGAACCTAGCGGGGCGGTCCCAGGGGAACCGAGCGGCGTGGCGAGGCTAAACCTTGCCAGCCGCGATGACTTTCCCCTGGAACAATCGCAGGACGAGACGCTGAAGCATGCCTTCGAGCAGGTCCGCTCGATCGATGGGCGGGTCCTCCACCCTGAGCGTCCGCTGTCCCACCCGTATTTTGCCGTTATTAAAGACAGGTTGTATCGAGTGACCCACTACGCTAAGACAAAAGAAGATACAACCCAGCTGTTAGTATCGCGGAGCCGTCGGGAAATGCTTTTCCAGACTGTCTGTTTGTGGGTGATTGACGCTGGTGCGCACCGCTTTAATGCCCAATAATCCGTACAATTTCCTCTAGTGCAGGTCCCCTTTGAGCGAATTGGTATGGACCTGATCGGGCCGTTAGAGCGATCCGCACGGGGACACCGTTTCGCGTTAGTCTTAGTGGATTATGAGACACGGTATCCTGAAGCAGTGGCACTCCGCAACATCTCAGCCACGAGTGTGGTGGACGCCTTGTTTCGTTTGATCTCCAGCGTGGGAATCCCAAAGGAGATTCTCACGGACCAGGGCACCGCGTTTATGTCACGCACGTTAAACGAATTGTACGAATTGTTGGGCATTAAAGCAGTGCGTACCAGCGTCTATCACCCACAAACAGACGGTCTGGTCGAATGGTTTAATCGCACATTAAATACCATGATCCGGAAGTTCGTACAAAGAGACGCGAAAAATTGGGACCGTTAGCTCGAACCCCTCTTATTTGCTGTACGCAAGGTCCCCCAAGCCTCCACGGGGTTTTCCCCCTTCGAGCTTCTCTATGGACGTCAGCCCCGGGGGGTGCTAGATGTCCTGATAGAAACTTGGGAGGACAGACACTCAGATAGCAAAAATGAAATTCAATATGTCCTGGACCTGCGCGCTAAACTCCATACACTGGGGCGGCTCTCTATGGAAAATTTGCTTCAGGCCCAGGGCAGACAAAGCCAGCTATATAACCGGGGAACTAAGCTGCGAGAATTTGCACCGGGAGATAAAGTGCTCGTGTTACTCCCAACCTCTAGCTCCAAATTGTTAGCCAAGTGGCAAGGACCCTTTGAGGTCACACGGCGGATAGGAGATCTCAATTATGAGGCAGTACAGACAGATAGAGGCGACTCACGGCAAATCTACCACCTCAACCTCCTTAAAAAATGGAGCGGGGAGGAGTCAGTGTTGCTAGCGACGGCAGTGAGTGGGGAGGAGGATCTCGGGCCAGAGGCGATTATTAAAGGAAAACCCCTTGCACTGGCCCTAGGAGGGGACCACCTCTCGCCCTCGCAGCTCACTGACATCGAGCAGTTGCAGGTAGAATTTGCGGACGTGTTTTTGCCCCTACCCGGTCGTACGGACCTGATTCAGCACCACATTGAGACAGAGCCGGGTGTCGTAATTTGCAGCCGGCCATATAGATTGCCTGAACACAAAAAAAAGGTAGTTCTGACTGAATTAGAGGCCATGCTGGGGATGGGGGTAATCGAGGATTCACACAGCGATTGGGCAAGCCCGATAGTTTTGGTGCCCAAAACGGACGGCTCGGTACGGTTCTGTGTAGACTATCGCAGGGTGAATGCAGTTTCCAAATTTGATGCTTATCCAATGCTCGGTTAGGCACGGCTCATTTTTATTCGACATTGGACTTAAGCAAAGGTTATTGGCAGATCCCCTTATCTCCCATGTCCAAAGAAAAGACAGCCTTCACCACGACGTTCGGATTACACCAATTTGTTACGCTTCCGTTCGGCTTGTTCGGGGCCCCGGTTACGTTTCAGCGCCTCATGGATTGAGTGCTGCGGCCCCATGCTGCATATGCCGCCACTTACCTAGATGAAATTATCATCTATAGTGGGGACTGGCGGCGGCATATGGAGCATGTGAGGGCGCTCCTCAGGGCGCTGAGATGGGCGGGGCTAATGGCCAACCCGAAGAAGTGCACAGTTGGGCAGGTGGAGGTAAAGTATCTGGGCTTCCACTTGGGCCACGGGCAGGTGCGTCCCCAAATCGATAAGACGGCAGCAATTGCAACCTGTCACTGGCCCAAGACCAAAAAGGAGGTGAGGCAGTTCTTGGGGCTTGCGGGATATTACAGGAGGTTTATTCCTCATTATTCGGACCTCACAGCCCATTGACTGACCTCACTAAAAAGGAGGTACCGGATACGGTCCAGTGGACGGAGCCGTGCCAACGGGCCTTTACCCAAGTTAATGCGGCCCTGTGTGGCGGGCCGCTCCTGCACTCTCCTAACTTTGCTCTCCCCTTTTTTTTGCAAACTGACGTGTCGGACAGGGGGCTGGGCGCGGTCCTGTCCCAGGAGGTGGGGGGAGGACCGCCCGGTGCTGTACATTAGTCGGAAGCTCTCTAAGATAGAGACTAAGTACAGCACCATAGAAAAGGAGTGTTTGGCCATCAGGTGGGCGGTTCTCACCCTTCGATACTACCTCCTGGGACGGGAGTTCACCCTCTGCTCGGACCACGCGCCCCTCCAGTGGCTCCACCGCATTAAGGATACCAACGCGTGAATCACCCGGTGGTATCTAGCTTCACAGCCATTTAAGTTCAAGGTGATTCAAGGAGACGTGGTTTAGCGAAGTCTGCAACGGGAGAGCGAGTGAGGAGACGAGCGGCGGTAAGTGGTTCAGGTGAGAAACAAGTAACACCTGGATCTCGTTTCAGTGATTGGCGTGGGGAACCAGCATTTAAGGAGCGTGACAGCCAGCGAAATGTGAGAGAGACGGGGACTCGTGGAAGTGTGAAGCTGGAGAGCTGTCGAGCCAGGTAGACTACAGTAGCGAAGCCGAAGCTGAATTATAAAGTACGCGCACCTGCCGCGTTTGTTTGTTTTGTTGTGTTGTTAAAGAATAAAGTCTCTCACGAGCACCGTACGCCGATCCTGGTCTCCTTCCTCTACCCTTGTCGAACTTTCATTACACAAGTCTTGTGAGGAGTGCCCTTTATAACACTGTTTATTTTTAGTAGGGGTTAGTCTCGCAATACACAATATATTTGATCATAATATGCATAACTATATACCATTTATTAAAAACAGGCTTACATAAAAAAAACAGGCACCCCTGGACCAGGCCTAATCATAATTTATGCAAGGAATACTAAAGCCTCAACATGGAGTTGATCATGCAGACAACATGAGCGGTGAAGTTACAGCTGGTGACATTAATTAATCAAACATCAGTGCGTTGAATTCAGAGGAAGTCATAGAGTTTAAAAACTCTTGATGTTTGAGCTATTTCAGAAACCGAGAGATGTTTCATTCCATGATGTTCCTCAGTGTTCTCATGTTTCAGAGAGATGTACAGTCAGTGACACACAGTTACTAACAGACCGAGAGTGAGCGAGTAAAGAAAGAAAGAAAACATACACAAGATACTTTCACCTGTTTCAAAACTCACACTTTATATGCAGGAGAAAAGTGATCACTCGCCGAGTGTCTTTGGTGTGTATATGAACCTGTGTCAGTCACAGATGGCCGGAAACATTCATATAAATTCAGTGCCATGTAGTGAACATGAGTGAACGAAGCTCGTACTTCGACAGTGCTGCTCCATCAACGCTAAAAAAGATAGAAAGTCTATAGTGTTATTTGATTGGCATAATTTATTACATTTCTGTAGGCTACCTGAAAATCACTGTAAGAGCTGCCTGAAATGCCTCGTTCCTTTTGTATCTTTGTCATATAGTTGGCTATTTTGTGCTATTGCCTGTTATCGGATTTGCTCTTATTTTACAACTAACTATTTATTGGTATTTACAATTGTAGCCTATTGAATGTATATTGGTTAAGTTAGTAGACGTTATTGAAACTGGAGTCAAGGATAATGTTTTTGGTGTCATAACTGTCATTGTTTTTTTTTTTTTTTTTTTGTGGCAGATAAAACATATTTCTGGCCGGTAGATTTTCTTAAGTCACCACATGGGCAGGTCTGACAAAAAGTTAGTTTTAGGTCTTTTACAGAGTGCTTTAGTTGTTGTTGTTTTTGTTCATATAGAATTTGCCTGATTTTATACATTATATTCCTAAAATTATAAAAGTAATTTTATGTATCAAAATCGAACAATAATTTTTAACTCCTTTATCCGGTCAGATTCATATGCTGGAAATGTATGCAAATTAGTACATATGTAATAAGCCAGTGCCACATTTGCATATTTCAACATAACATAACAAAAAACTTCTAATACAATTTTTTTGTGTGTGTCATTCTCAATGTAATTAATTAACTGGGGAAGTATGGTGATGTCTATCGGTTTTTTTTTTTTTTTTTTTTACCCAATTGTCTCAAATTAAAGATAAGTGTCTACTTGACATGACTACAATTGCAAAAAAAAAAAAAAAATTTTTTCATAGATAGCATAAATCATAATTCCTAGTCAGTGTTGGGAAGTTTACTGTGGAAGTGTAATCAGTTACAGATTACTAGTTACCCTCCTTAGAATGTAATACTAGTCTAACTTTTTCAATTACTTTTTTTAAGTAATATAACTGATCACTTTTTAATTACCTTTCTGAATGTTTATTTTCCAGTGTTAATTATTTTATTACACCAAACAGTGTTAATCTTACAGTAGAGCTCAGTACTGTCAGACTTTCACAATCCTTCATCACTTGAATAAAGATGATCACATCTGAACACATCCACCACACAATCAGACTTTAGTTCTGCCTTTCACTCTGAGATTGAACTGAAGTTCAACGCAGATTTAAAATCATAAGAAATAGTTTGCTGATACTGTTATTGAAACCAAATCTCTGCATAACTACAGGAAACACTGCATCTGCATGTGTCCTATTCTGTGTACTAACCCCCGAAACACTGCTGTCTCTTTGTACATGATGATAGTTTCCTCACAGTAGGTCAAATGCTCATGAAGTGACTCAGAGATTATGTTTATGTGCTCGTGTATCTTGAAACACAGAGCGTTTCAGCAGGCCTGTGTGTAATAAATGAAACCACATGTCTGTGACATTAATTTCCATGAGGGGTGGACTGAGTTTGGGGAAATCTCTAGCTCATTCTCTCCTGAACTGCATCTTCACTTCCATTTTTGTTTTCAGTCTCTTTATTTTGCCCTGATATCTATTTCCCTCATGACTTTTATACTCAAGATTTAACAAAACTATACTTTCTAAATTGCCTACATGTCAAAATTAGTACATCTCTACAAAATCTTTATAGAAAAAAGTAAGAGTACAGTAACATTTTTGGCAAATTGATTACCATTTGAATTTATAAGTAAATTAATTTGTAAATTACTTTTTAATTTGTGGTTACATGGGTTAACAATAGTAACCATTGTCTTCAGATGTATAGTAAAATCATGTTAATTTTGGTAAGGGTTGTGTTGTTGTCTTCCCTAGCTCCCCCCTAAAAAACTTTTTTAATGTGTCTGACACTCCCTTTGAGTTCAAACAAACCAATATCCCGGAGAAACGGTTCTTCACTCGTGAACGAGTCAATGTTTTGTTCGTTATCTGGCTCGGCTCTGTGTTCATCTTCAGTTCTCTCTTCACAGCAGTTCAGTCAGTGTACTGTTTGAGTAAATAAATTACTCCGGGATATTGGTTTGTTTTAACTCAGAGGGAGTGTCAGCCACATTAAAAAAGTTAACAGTTTAAGTCATTTGTGGATTAATGCGTATTAGAGATGTGAACCGTTTAAAATGATTCAGTTCGATTTGGTGGACTGGTTCACAAAGATCCGGGTACATCAAATGATTAGTTCGTGAACCGAATATCAAAAACAGCTTTGTTTTGAACTCTCTCTCACACAGACACGGAAGAGAAGACAATGCTGAATAAAGTCGTTGTTTTTGCCATTTTTGGACCAAAATGTATTTTCGATGCTTCAAAATATTCTAACGGACCCTCTGGTGACACATGGACTACTTTGATTATGTTTTTCTTACCTTTCTGGACCTGGACAGTAGACCGTACACACAGCTTCAATGGAGGGACTGAGAGCTCTCGGACTAAATCAAAAATATCTTAAATTGTGTTCCGAAGATAAACGGAGGTCTCACTGGTTTGGAACAACATGAGGGTAAGTTAACATAATTAAACATAAATAATTTAGATTTTTGGGTGAACTAACCCTTTAACTGAATGGACAAGCAATTTCACATGTATTTTGTGTATTTTCAATATACAAAATACTGTAACGTTATTTGTATTTAAATACATTTTTCTACACAGTATTTTGTATTTTTATTTTCATGTATTTATGCCAGTTTCCCGCAAGTATCCCAGAGTGCAGTCTGGACGATGGGGCGGGGCAACACGGAGCCTCGGCATTACTCGCCTGGTTTGAAAATGACACGGCAATATTATGCGAAGTATGGTTACGTAGATAGTCATGGAGTACCTTGATTTATATATTCAAATTATATATACATACATACATATATATATATATATATATATATATATATGTGTGTGTGTGTGTGTGTGTGTGTGTGTGTGTGTGTGTGTGTGTGTGTGTGTGTGTGTGTGTAACAAATTGTCACCAGTCTCTGAACGTCACCAATAATATTCTGAACATTCCCTTGGCCCCTACTAAAATTTACCATGGTTCTGCTACAGTAACTATAGTAAAACTATGGTGTTTTTATAATTACAGCACATGGTAATTAATATGCCAACAAATATTTTTACTACAATACATCCATGGTTACTTTTTGCAAGGAAGGAACTATACAGGTTCTAAAGAACTTGCCCAAAAACACTTGTTACTTTCTGTTATTTGTTTTCTGAACTGCACTACTGAAAACCTCATTAATCCTCACAATCATGTCACAACTAAACTAAGAATCCATTATGAGCAATGCATAGCAAATCATGTTAGCATCAAATATGAGAAACCTTAAAGAATGATAGACTGATGTAAATGACTGAAACCTGTTGTCATGCATGTGTTTTCCATAGCTTTTTTATTAAAACATTATACACTGCAAAGTTTAACTTTAAATGAAATCAATTAATAATCACAACCAGTTGATCTCAGCCCATTCTCTATTTCCCTTCAATGAACTTAACACACAAATGTGTTTCATGCCGCAAAAAAAAAAAAAACAGTCCTTGGAACAAAATCCTGTGTAAACAAAAGCCCAGAAGATCACCACGCCGGTCTCTTCCCTGTACCCAGTGGGTTAAACTTGAAAAGGGCTCTGCACTGCAAGTGTTCCCTGATGCTGTACATCCGTCTGAACTCGTTCCGGTCAGGAGACAGGAGGACAATTCTTCCAGTTTGCCACAACTTATAGTGTAAAGACAAAATACATGAAAGATAATAATAATAATACAAAAAAAGTTTAGCAGCCTTCTACTACAAAATTCAATTGGAGAATGAGCATTAAACGGGGAAATCTTACTCTCTAGCCAGGCAAACTGTGCCGCTTTCCGAAAAACTTCGGAGCACATCCCTAACCATCTGCAAACCAGAGAAAGTGTCAAATATGCAGAGTCACCCGCCGACAAAATAACTTCCCTGAGGATTTCCAGTGGAAGCTGTTGAATCAAAAACATACATAGGTTTATTTATACATGTATATACAAGTTATTAAACATTATATAAACACTGAATACAGACAACCTTGCTTTAAACAAACTCTATAGATTGTCACAACTGCATACTCATTCTTTTATAATAACACTAATAAAATGTTAATATATACAGTACTGTGCAGAAGTATTAGGCATGTTAGTATTTTCACATTGAAAAAAAACTGTTTTAAGACAATTATTTATATATTTTGCTGTTGTGTGTCAGTAGGATATATTAGTTTACATTTCCACACATTCATTTTGCCATTAATTGTAATAATCCAGTGAGATATTTGTATGCACGATCCACATGAAGATCTTTTACATTGAATATAAATATTTCTATCTTATATGGTGAACAAAATCCACATTAGATCGCAAACAGGAGTTATTTAAAAAACTCGCTGAAAATGAATTAAGCTGAAATGTTTTTAAATGTCTTTGATGCTGATGTTAACTGATAGCTATATATTAAATAATCCACAGTGCTGACCAATATAGTACTTGTACATAATACCAATTTCATATCTGAACAACTATGTAGCTGTAATAACTAAAATACCTCTGCATGTACACACATATGTAATTATTAGTTCTTAATGAATGTATGTGCACAAATAACCTGCTTTGCTGGACTCTGCCTGAAGACATGGTGAATGGTGAAGTTCCTCCCCTCAGTGGTTGAGCTCTAAAAGAACAAATGTCAAGAGGTAGGTATATTGCTAGATATAGTACAGAGTAATGTTTCATGTAGCAACATTCAAACAGCTACATACATTTGCGGAGTAAAGCTGTCCAGGAGAACAGAACACCACCACCTCCTGATCATGTCATCCTGAAAAATAATAATAATAATAATAATATACACACAAAAATCATGCATGTCTGTTCAAATAGCTTGACAAATGTGATGCCATACCTCTGTAAAATCGAACCTATGAACTAAAGCCATGTGCAGAGTGTAATGTTACTATCCACAAAGAACAATAAAATGAGCAATTTATAACAATTATTAACAATAATTATTCAAATTGAACGTACCATGGATAAATAAATGATCGAACATCACGTTTCATATTATAAGATATTTTCACAACCACTTTTGTTATTACTGC
>NC_039284.1:2532083-2537083 GCF_003368295.1 Carassius auratus
AGCGCTTCGCCGAGTCCGACAGGTCAGACGCCAATCAGCACCCACACAGATGTGATCGTTCACGTTAACACCACAGGAGGGATGCTCCTGACTCAAGTTCTTCAGATTAGTCGACTAATTGCACGTTTATAGTAATTAAATGCATGCGTAAAGACTATCCCCTGCTTTCACAGACAAGACTTAAGACTAAAATCTAACTTTCAACTCAAAGAAACGTAAAATATATCGGGCTCTTGGTTTTTTCTCAAGATGTTCACCAGTAATGTTTTTTTTAGGGGTGCTCCGATCACGATCGGCCGATCGTTAATGCGCATCTCGTCAGTAAAGCCGGTTCTCTAATTAGCGGTTAATTCCATCAGGTGCGTGATTTCACATAGAGCAGCTGTTACTACACAGAGCCGTTGTTAACTGAGAAGATGCGCCAAAAAACGCTGAAAATTAACGTGATTTGCGCATCTTCTCTATTAACAACGGCTCTGTGTAGTAACAGCTGCTCAATGTGAAATCCCGCACCTGATGGAATTAACCGCTGATTAGAGAACCGGCTTTACTGACGAGATGCGCATTAACGATCGGCCGATCGTGATCGGAGCAGCCCTAGTTTTTTTATATGCATGTTTATAGAAATGACTTAAATGTCCTAATTGAACTGTGGTCTAACCCTGGCTTTAATCTGGGCTTTATAAGCCCTGTCTGTGAAACCAGGCCAAAGTAGCACGGAGATATCTGAATGTTTTCTGAGTTGTTGGTGTGTTGACTGTCCTGTGTGTGCTCTCAGCTGTGTTCTCCTCACCACGGACGTCGCTGCTCGAGGCCTGGACATCCCTAACGTCCAGCACGTGATCCACTATCAGGTAAGAGCCTCGGTCAGTCCGTGTGTCTGAGCTCAGGAGCGTCTCACAGCTCTGTGTCTCTGTCGGCTTCAGGTCCCCCGCACCACTGAGACGTACGTCCACCGCAGCGGTCGAACTGCCCGTGCTGCCCGAGAGGGTCTGACCCTGCTGCTGATTGGACCGGACGACCTGATGAACTACAGGAAGATCTGCCGGACCCTGGCCAAGAGCGAGGAGCTGCCTGTGTTCCCTGTGCAGAGCGCCTGCATGAACGCCATCAAGGTCCAGAGACATGACTTCCTCTGACAGCCAATCAGAGCCCTGCTTTAAACCGCTCCAGCACACTTATCATAAACAGATTCATACTGTCCTCTGATTAATGTCATCACTGTAGATGATTAGTATTCATCGTCTGTAAGCCGTTCCTTCTAGTGTATCAGACACACTCTGTGTGGTGTGATGTGTGTTCAGTGCTGAACACAGGATTGTTTGTCCTCGACAGGAGCGCGTGACTCTGGCTCGGAAGATCGAGAAGATGGAGTACTTCCACAGCCGAGAGAAGCAGCACAACTCCTGGGTGAGGCAGGCGTCTGAGGCCATGGAGCTCGACGTGGACGAGGAGCTGCTGCTGGGTACGAGAGAGAGAGTGTGTGTGTGTGTGTGTGTGTGCTCATGACCTGTGTGTGTGTGTGTGCGCGCTCATGACCTGTGTGTGTGTGTGTGCTCATGACCTGTGTGTGTGTGTGTGTGTGTGCTCATGACCTGTGTGTGTGTGTGTGTGTGTGTGCGCGCTCATGACCTGTGTGTGTGTGTGTGCTCATGACCTGTGTGTGTGTGTGTGTGTGTGTGTGCTCATGACCTGTGTGTGTGTGTGTGTGTGTGTGTGTGCGCTCATGACCTGTGTGTGTGTGTGTGCGCGCTCATGACCTGTGTGTGTGTGCGCGCTCATGACCTGTGTGTGTGTGTGTGCTCATGACCTGTGTGTGTGTGTGTGTGTGTGTGCTCATGACCTGTGTGTGTGTGTGTGTGTGTGTGTGTGTGTGCGCTCATGACCTGTGTGTGTGTGTGTGCGCGCTCATGACCTGTGTGTGTGTGCGCGCTCATGACCTGTTTGTGTGTGTGTGCTCATGACCTGTGTGTGTGTGTGTGCTCATGACCTGTGTGTGTGTGTATGCGCTCATGACCTCTGTGTGTGTGTGTGTGTGTGTGCTCATGACCTGTGTGTGTGTATGCGCCCATGACCTCTGTGTGTGTGTGTGTGTGTGCGCGCGCTCATGACCTGTGTGTGTGTGTGTGTATGCGCTCATGACCTGTGTGTGTGTGCGCGCGCGCGCTCATGACCTGTGTGTGTGTGTGCGCGCGCGCGCTCATGACCTGTTTGTGTGTGCGCGCGCACTCATGACCTGTGTGTGTGTGTGTGTGTATGCGCTCATGACCTGTGTGTGTGTGTGTGTGTGTATGCGCTCATGACCTGTGTGTGTGTGTGTGTGTGTATGCGCTCATGACCTGTGTGTGTGTGTGTGTGTGTGTATGCGCTCATGACCTGTGTGTGTGTGCGCGCGCTCATGACCTGTGTGTGTGCGCGCGCTCATGACCTGTGTGTGTGTGTGTGCGCTCATGACCTGTGTGTGTGTGTGTGTGTGCGCGCGCGCTCATGACCTGTTTGTGTGTGCGCGCACGCTCATGACCTGTGTGTGTGTGTGTGTGCGTGCGCGCGCTCATGACCTGTGTGTGTGTGTGTGTGTGTGTATGCGCTCATGACCTGTGTGTGTGTGTGTGTGTGTGTGTGTGTGTGTGCGCGCGCTCATGACCTGTGTGTGTGTGTGTGTGTGTGTGTGTGTGTGTGTGTATGCGCTCATGACCTGTGTGTGTGTGTGCGCGCTCATGACCTGTGTGTGTGTGTGTGTGTGTGTGTGTGTGTGTGTGTATGCGCTCATGACCTGTGTGTGTGTGTGCGCGCTCATGACCTGTGTGTGTGTGTGTTTCAGGAGGAGGTAAGGACGAGTGCGAGGAGCGAGAGCAGCAGAGGTTGATGAAGATCCTGAAGAAGCAGCTCAAACAGCTGATCTCACAGCCAGTGTTCACACACCAGAGGAAGACCAAGTACCCCACACAGATGGGTCGACTGCAGCCGTCCCGGACCACAGCAGACACCGCGCTGGCCAGCCTGAGCCGCGACACACTCCCGCGCTAGCATACACCGCTCACTCGTGTGCTTTACTGATCCTCCTCAGTGCCAGGGAGAACGATTAATAACACGTCTGTCTCTATAGTAGTGGATTCAGTGCATACACAAACCTGATTATTTATAATGAACTACACAACTCGTCTGTCTCATAAAGTGAAAAAACTTTGACTGGGATCCAAAATGTATGTGCTTTTATTTTCCAATAATTTTTCTACATTTTAATGACTTGTTAAATGTTAAATCTGTCAGCTTTTCTTCTTGGGCATTTCTCCCAAAGCATTCACTCACTCTCATGTTGTTGGATTTTGAGAAAACGTGTAAAAATGAGCTTCAGATTGAACTGGAACTGAAACGTCACACTGTCCTTGTTAAATAGATTTTGAAATGATTTCACAGAATTACTGATGACTCGGTTATTTTCAAGCTGAAGAATAAAAACATTAGAACAGAAGTGTTTGATCATCTCTATCCAGATGTTTTGGGTGTAATGTGCAGCTTCTGTTCTTCATCTTCACTGCTTCACGTGAGCTGAATGTGCGTGTCTGACCGAGCTGGAGTGTGCTGGGGGTCGGACCGGTCTACGGCGGGGTCTTCAGGGCGGTCAGCGCTCGGCTCCTGCTGGACGTCTTCTTCACAGTCGCACCGCTGCTGGCCACGAGTCTCATGGCTCTCCTCTCCATGTCAGCTTTCTCCAAGATGAATTCCTGTGAAAGCGTGAAGAAGGAAACGTGTTCTTGTCTGAGTTTCTGATCGTGTGCTGAAGGACAGCTCTGACCGCTCACCTTTATCATGTCCATCATGGTGCAGGTGTCCA
The DNA here is from genome assembly GCF_003368295.1 of Carassius auratus. Taxonomy (NCBI): domain Eukaryota; kingdom Metazoa; phylum Chordata; class Actinopteri; order Cypriniformes; family Cyprinidae; genus Carassius; species Carassius auratus. The sequence continues at coordinate 2,535,919 of NC_039284.1, forward strand.
TGAGGTCTAGAGCTCCGTAGTGACTCAGATAACACTGCTCCGCCAGGTTCTTCACCGCGATCAATATGTTCCCGACCTCCTCCACCTGCCACACACACACACACACACACACCACAGTGTGTGAAGGTTAGAAGGTTTCTTCCTCTACTCCGACTGTATCTGATCTCGTGTTCCTCTCCAGATGTCAGGAGGAAGTCTCCAGGACTGATGATCCCAGCACACCTGGTCTCTGGACTGGCCCAGGTGCATGTGGAGCATCATTTCCAGCTGTTTGTTCCTCTCTTTGAGTTGATCCAGCTGTGTCTGCCGCTCGGACAGCTCCTGGTTGGTCATCTGTCACAACAACAGAAACGCATCAGTCTTACGCCTGTCATACACCGCACAACTTCATGAGGAGTTTCTTCAGGGCCCTCGGCGGATCTACAGTGTGTGTCGGTGAAGAAGAGCACTTCAGTCTGGCTGTCTCTGAACAGACCCTCACATCTGCTTTCATCACATACCAGTTTAAAGGTGTTGTGTTCCTGTCTGAGGGACTCCATGTGGTTCTGGCTGGACTTCATCTCGTCCGTCAGGCTGGACAGCTGCTGCAGGAGGTCCTGTCGGCTGACGGTCAGCGTCTCGTAGCGTCTGATGATGGGCGTCACCAGGTCCGTCCCGCAGCCCACATACTCTACACAACACACAGCACAGTCCACTAATGGTCAACAACACTGGACTTTTAGATCCGTTTGGTTATTAACTTCTAAATGCATCAAGATGCAAACACATGAGCAGAGTTCTCAGCTTCTCCAGTACAGTAGGACTTGAAATGAAATGAAATGTGGAGGAGATGACTGACAGGGCAGTTTAAAAGTGTCAGGATACTCGTAACTAAACCGCGTTCGTTAAAGACACAGTAATGATGTTAAGCTTGCCCACTACTCTGCTACACACTCAAAAGTATGAACTTTTCTTCACCAAATGAGTACATGCAGTTAGGCCACAGTAGAAGTAGAATTGGGACAGAGCTGAAGACTAAAGAAACAAGCCCTGAAGAGATGTTCTTACTGTCTGGAAGTAAATCCAGAGTTTTCATCAGAAACTCCTCGAATATCTTGTATTTGTTGACTCGCTCTTGTAAAGACAGACGCCTGTTGAACAGAGAAAGCAGATTATAACACTTTGC
>NC_039284.1:2542083-2569583 GCF_003368295.1 Carassius auratus
TGTCCGGTGGGGTAAGTTGTCACGGTGGAATTGCTGTTAAAAAAACAAACATATTTTTATTTGGCCAACTGAGATATAATACTGTTATTAAATAAAGTAAATGACACGCATGGGACAACTTGCCCCGGTCAGCCATGTACATGACCCTTGTCCTGAAAGCTCAGCAGTGTTCAGATCTGTCTTCATGACTGATTCTGGTCTTATTGTGTCTGTGTGTGCTTGTTTAGTTCACTTAATACTCAACATATATTGCAGACATGTGATGATAATGTAAATGTAGTCTGGATGACATAACTGATGAAAACTGTTTCCATTCTAGACCTTTTTTTAAAAAGCACAAATGTTTATGAGATGTGTGAGAACTAGCCCCAGGCTCCTCTGTAACAGACAAACACATAGATGCTTTAAAATGACACAATGTGCTGTTTCTTCTAATGCTCTTGATGGCCCAGAGAGCGTTGTGCGGTCAGAAGATCTGAAGCGTGTGACTCAGACTGTGACTGGACGGCTCTGCATGAAGCGGCTGACGGCGGACACACACACAGCGTTCAGGCTCTGCTGACAGGTGAGAGTCGAGCACACACACCTGTTCAGCAGCTGTCTGAAGTGTCATGGGAACTCCTTGTGTCACAAATCTTTCTGAGGAATTTCCAGGAAGACTTGTCAGACGAGTTGAGTTACTCTGGTGCTGTGGCTTGGCTCTTCAGTGTTTCAGTGTTAGTCAGGTTTGGTCGGCTGCAGGGATCTAGCGGGGTGTGCTGATGAAGTGTGTTGTGTGTCAGATGGTGGTGTGTGTGTGGACAAGCGCACGCTTCAGGAGCAGACGCCGCTGCTGCTCGCCGTTCAGGGCACACACCTGGAGTGTGTGAGGACTCTTCTGGAGGCAGGAGCCGACCCCGACATCAGCAACAAGAACAAAGAGACGCCTCTTTATAAAGGTGCCTTCACTCTACACTAAACAATAGTGTTGATGTTCACCTCAGTTTAGTTCAAGAACAATGCCAAATAAAGATCTGCTGTGTTCACTCTCAGATCATCCGAGATCAGGATGAGTGTGTTTCTTCATCAGATTTGTAGAAATGTAGCATTGCATCAGTGTCTCATCAATGGATGCTCTGCAGTGAATGGGTGCCGTCAGAATGAGAGTCTGATAAAAACATCACAATAATCCACAGCGCTCCAGTCCATCAGTGAACATCTGGAGAAGACACAAGATGAAACACATCCAGCATTAAGATGATTTTAACTCAAATAATCCATAATAACACATCCTCCAGTGAGAAAGTGTTCTGATCTGAATCAGGAGAGAAATCTGCACAGATCAAGCAGTGTTTAAACAGATCTAAACTAATATGTGTCTGAGACAACAGCAGATGCACTTCTTCACTGGAGGAAGTGTTATTATGGATTATAGACTCTATGTGTTTGAGTTAATGCTGGATGTGTTTCATCTTTTGTCTTCTCCAGATGTTATATAGAGGCTGTCCATGTTAAACTTCTATGTTTTTATCAGCTGTTTGGACTCTCATTCTGACGGCACCCATTCACTGCAGAGCATCCATTGATGAGACACTGATGCACTGCTACATTTCTCCAGATCTGATGAAGAAACAAACTCATCCTGATCTTAATTAGATGAACTGAGGGTGAACACATCTTCAGCACATGTCCATGTTTGTGTGAACTGTTTCTTTAAGGCTCAAGTCAGTTCAGTGTTGATTGTTTAGTTCAGTTAGAGTCAGTTGTTCTGGAGCTGAGTTCAGTAAGTGTTGTAAAGCTCCTTCTTCTTCTTCTTCTTCTGTCTGCTGGTGTTTAGCGTGTGAGCAGGAGAGTGTGAGCGCGGTGAAGCTGCTGCTGGCGTTCGGTGCGGCTGTGAATCAGCGCTGTTATCACGGCTGGACCGCGCTGCATGAAGCAGCGAGACGAGACAACCCTGAGCTCTGTGAGACGCTCCTGAGGGCCAGAGCCGCTGTAGACGCTCGCAACGCTGACCACGTCACACCCGCGATAGAAGCGGCTCGACACGGACGCACAGAAGCGCTCGCTCACCTGATCAAGAACGGTGCTCAGCACATGCAGTCATTCTGAGATGCTCTGTTAGTGTCAGTACTGGGCACTTCACCTGGGTGTCCTGTGACTCTGTGTCTGTGTAGGGAGAGCTGCGTTACTATTCTCTGACTACAGCTAGCTCTAAACATGTCAGATGTCTGTTTTAAAGATTTTAAAACATTTTAAAGATGGGTTTAAAGAGTCATCTGTGAGGAAACATTGACTAAACCACAAAAATCCTCCATCAGATCAGATATGACAGTCATCATTGTGATTTCTTCAGATATTAGCCTCGGTTTATGATCTGTTGATCTATCAACAAGGTCTGTGTCTGAGTTATTATTGATATTTTACCCTCACATGAATATAACTAGAAACAAAGACCTAGGACAGAATAATTAGTCCAGTGAGCCGCTATAGCAGTAGATATAAAACACAGAACAGGAAATCATTTTTATTTATAAGACATTTATTCAGAACTATTGCTTCAAACACCAGAAGAGTAGAAAGACTAGAATCGAGGCATGAGCTGTGTTGTGTTTGTCCCGTCAGGTGCTGATGTGAACGCTCAGACGTGTGACGGGAACACGGCTTTAACTGAGGCCTGCAGACACGGTCACACACACACGGTCAAGCTTCTGCTCAGACATCACGCAGACGCCAACCACTCCAGCAGCACCAGACTCCTGCCGCTGCACATGGCCAGCCAGCACGGACACCAGGAGTAAGAGCTCAGTCTAACCGAGAGAACGTGTGCTGTGCTGAACAACAGCTGCGCCGGACACACGAGACGAGGGGCAACAGCTAGAGCTGACCACGTGATCACTGGCACACACAGAGAAAGAGCTGCTCACCCTCAGATCACCTCAGATTCAACAGTGTTTCTTCATCAGTGCAGCACTGCATCAGTGTCTCATCAGTGGATGCTCTGCAGTGGATGGGTGCCGTCAGAATGAGAGGCCAAACTGCTCATCTGAATCTGGAGAGAAATCTGCACAGATCAAGCACTGTTTAAACAGCTCTACACAAATCTGTTTCATCTTGTGTCTTCTCCAGATGATAACTGATGGACTGGAGTGCTGTGGATTACTGTGATGTTCAGTGTTAGAGGAGCACTTTAAAACACTTTAAAACAACCTTACTCTACCAAAGTGCTGTACACAGTTACATTGATAACAGAATAAACACGTCATTAGAGAACCAGTCACAAAACATTAAAAACATGGTTTTTAAAAGACTTTTAAACTCTCTTTTCTGATGGATAATGGCAAATTGTCCCGTAGCTTGGGGTCAACAACAGCAAAGGCTCTTTAACCCTACATCTCAGTCCAGCTGTGGGAACCAAAAACCCATGCATCTTCTGTGATCTGATCTGCTGGACTGTGTACTATAATCATCTCTGAGATATGGAGGAGCAAGGTAGTACATGAAGAGCAGCATTTTGAACTGAATGCGATACATGCAAATGTTTTTATCAGCTGTTTGGCTCTCATTCTGACGGCACCCATTCACTGCAGAGCATCCATTGATGAGACACTGATGCAACGCTACATTTCTACAAACCTGATGAAGACACACACTCATCCTAATATACTTTTCCTGTAATAATTCTGATAGTCTTGATGATTTAATGAATCAGTGATGAGTATTGTTAATCTCTAAAACGCTGTCTCTCCCAGGATTGTGTCCTTATTGCTCCCGATCACCAGCCGGGTGAGGATTCGTCAAAGCGGCATCTCTCCGCTCCATCTGTCAGCGGAGCACGGCCAGTGGATCATCATGAGTCTCCTGATCGAGTCAGGGTTTGATGTTAACAGCAGACTCTCTCAGGAGTGCTCGGCCAGGTTCCAGGACCGCCGTGTTTCGGCTCTGTACTGCGCCGTCGCTGCCAGGAACACGCGGGCCGCTGCTGTCCTGCTGAGGGCCGGTGCGGATCCCAACATGGACCCCTGCAGCCCGCTGCTGCTCGCGGTGCGTCACGGCTGTCTGGAGACTGTAGCGCTGCTGCTGGAGCACGGGGCCCATGTGAACGCTCCCCTGAGCGCAGGGCTCCCAGCAGTGCTGCTCCACACTCATCAGCTGGACGTCCTGCAGTGTCTGCTGGACAAGGGCTGTGACGCTCGGGCCTGCTTCAGCTGCACACACACACACACCGCCGAACCTGAGCTCAAGGTGCGGACTCATCTCATGCCCTGTGTTGAGCCCTGACTGTGCTGCATCTGAACCTCTGTTTGATTTCAGTTCTGTGACTGGATCTGGTCCTCCTGCTGGAGACACTCGGCCGGGCGGATCATCGATCTGCTGCTGGACTATGTAGGAAACGTTCAGCTGTGCAGCAGGATCAGAGACCTCCTTCTGGACCAGCCGGAGTTGACCAGCATTAAGGAGAAAACATGTGAGTGCACGAGGATCTGTAGCATAATGAATCATTTTCCTGACCGCTGAACAGATAAACTATTACACATTTATCATTTAAATGATCTTAATCTTTCATATTTTGTTTTGTACACCGTAGACAATTTCAGTGTTTCAACTTTGGATTTAAAAAGAGGATTTTTTAGGCACTTTCATAATATCTGTTTAGCTTTTATTAGCTGGTCAGTCATCTAGAAACAGTAGTAACACAAACGTGAACAGCAGCTCCTGGTGGTCAGTTACAGACGAGTGTTGTTCCAGTAGTGTGCCGTGTGTCTCCACAGCGTCTCCTCGGGACCTGAAGCATCTGTGTGGGCTGAGGATCCGACAGCAGCTGGGGCCCCTGAGACTGAGATCTGTGGAGGCCCTGCCGCTGCCGGGGCCCATGCTGCGGTACCTGAGCTGCAGAGGCAGGAGCTGCACTCATCCTCACCCTCAGCATCATCTTCATCCTCATCCTCATCCTCAGCATCAGCAGCGTCAGCAGCAGCTCTGAAGGCAGAGGTCTGAGGGATATTCAGACGGGTGCTCGCCAGATTTTCGTGGATTGTGGTTTATGTATTTATACCTTTTAATTTATCATGACATTTTCTAAGTATTATGTTTGTGCTTGATGCACAGTTTTATGTAGTTTGTGTGAAAATGCTGAGTATGATGGTGGTGATCAGAATAAAAGTGCTGCTTGAGTGTAGGATCTCTGGTCATTGCTTTAATTAACAGACAGTGTACAACAGTCAGTCGTTACCAGTTTTAATCAGCTAATACCATCAGGTGTTTAGTGTGACAACATCTCTAACTAAAACCTTAATAAATAATCTCTACCTCACAGGCAATGAATGATGCAGTTTCAGGAAGGGTTGAGCTGTAACAGAGAAATGATGATGTTTGTAAAATGAACCGCTGTCCAGACAAGTGTTTGTGCGGACTACTGAAAGGCTGTGCTCACACAAAAGCCCTCACAAATCCATATTCTTGCTACATCTGTACTTTAAGTGCTTAAAGGCGAGTGTTCATCGAGAGCAGCTCGTGCAGTAATCGGTTAAAACAGAGAGGAGTCCGCTGAAGTGTCTAAGGCTTGTTAGAATCCGAACACGCTGAACACGGAGGAGGAGGAGGAGGAGGAGAGCGCGGGCTTCGTCGGGATCGGTTTGATCACCACGTGCGCGCTGGAGCGCTGCTGTCCGGCGCTGAAGCTGTGCGCGGGCTCAACGCGGCTCCTGAAGGGCGCGTCCGCGTGAGGCAGAAGAAAGCGGCTGTGGAGCGCGCGGTACGGGAGCGAGCAGCACGAGCACGCGCAAGCCGCGCTACCGGACAGCAGCGGGTTTGCTTTCGAGTCGTCAAAAACCATCTTGCGTTTCTCGTCGTTCACCGCGGGCGTTCTGACGTGTCCGGTCGCGCTCGCGTTGTTCTTAAGGAAGCGCTCCAGACGCTCGCGGGTCCCGGATGAGGACTGCGGCTCCTTCCAGAAGGACGCCGGGAGCTGCCGCTTGCGCATCGGCATCGGTATCTGTCCCTGTCCCGAGCGCGCTTCGTCCTCCGAGCCGGCGCTCACGTCTCTCCCGGTCCCGGTCCCGCGCGGCGCTTTCTCCTCGGAGAGTTTAGCGAGCGCCGAGTCGCCGTTTCTGTGCGGATGGCAGCGGGGCATCTTGGCGTAGCGGTGCGAGAAGCGCTTGAGCTGCTTCTGCAGGTATTTGCGGTGGTCCACGGAGCGCCTGCAGGGTGCGGATCGATCCAGCGCCGCCTTGATGTCGCTCGACGCCAGATTGACGAAGTTCAGGAGCGTCTTCACCTCGCTGTCGGAGCTCATCATGCAGACCTCAGCGGCACATCCTCACTCCTGTGAAGCTCTGACCTCCAGCTCTAGAGTCCAACAGCCGCAATAATGAACCCCGCTTCGCATCAGCTGAAGTGAGGTCCAGCTCGCCTGGCCTCTGTAATAGCCCAAGCACTCAAAGAAGCTGAATGACTATAGACTCGTGTAGTTATGGTGCTCTCCTGAGCCAATCAGCGACCTCACTCTCCTCACAATGCACCCCAATGAGCCACAGAGATCCCGGTGTCGGATTCTTTGCCACCCCAAATTGTTGTCATGGAAATCCCCAAGGGAAATAGCGAGCAGATGCAATATTTCTTTGTGGAAACGGTGGCCTGATCGTCCCCGCGCTCGCCACAGTCTGTTTGTGATTCGATGGGGTTTGGCGCGAGGGCCCCGTGGCCCTGAAGCCGTCCCGATCTGAAGCTGCGCTCTTCACCTTACAGGGATGTCAGGAGCGGGTTCGGAGGAGGAGGTGCTGAGGAGATGTGCACATAACCATGGAAAGGGGGCTTGAGCGCTCAAGAATCTTGTCTTTCTGTTTGCCCCCTCAATCGAGCCACACAAAAGCTGAATTACTCATTCAAACCTCGCGGGACAAAGGCGGAGGAGCCGGATAGCACTCTCGCATTTGTAGTCAAACATTCGGAGACTTAAATCGAGTCGTCGTGAAAGAGAAAGAGTTAGACAAAGCCCATAGAATTGCCATCAGCAAACACTTTCCTGTGTCATATCAGTGGGTCTCCATGGCTCCTTCTGGCCGGGGGACAATAGCACAAGTTTGCACACTCGAATACTGTCACCCTGCCAACGGAGACAAGGGCCAGAAGCAGGACAATCCCCGCAGAAAGCAGCGGCTCCGCGGGGAAGGGTGCAATAGAAAAGGAGAAAGGGACTTGTGAAATGCTAATTGAGCTCCGTCCCTCATTGAGAGGAGAAAAGAGAGAGAGCAGGGCTACCTATGTGTCCCCCGGCGGAGCAGCTTCAGATGAGAGGGCCGTGAGACGTCTGTCAGGACAGCAGTCCTCCAACCAGACTTAAAATCATCTGAAACCAGACAAAACCAGAATTACCATGAGATAAAACAACTAAAAACCAACAAGTGGCTTGTTTTGATTCATTAGAAGAACCAGGGTCACATAGAATGATCATGAGTGTGAACGCAAACCAAATTCTGAAATGTTCCTATGAATGATTTCTAATAAAGTCCGTATACTCACACATCCTGCGTTATAAACCATTATTCATCTTAAATTCAAGCACAAAGTGAACAAGGGCATCACTTCCACCTGCAGAACCACCACAATTATCCCAAAATATCATCAATGAATATCAGTGATGTTATTATTACAAAAGTAGTTGCACATATAGTAATATTAATGTATATTGTGATTGTCTACTTTACATATTGAAAAACAATATTAGACTAGGCTAATCTTAATAGTGTTTTAGTGGCAAAAACTTAGCTTCTTTAGTTCTTTACATATAAGAACACTTTCACGTCAGTTCTTTATAAGTCCTCAAATCTGACAGGAAGACTTCTGTGGGATTTCGGATCAAATCTGATCATGTGTGCATTTTATAAAGGATCCCTGGATACACGAGGAAGAAGTTTGTCACATATAAACAATGTTTTAAATATTTTAACAATATTTTATATTTTAACTCAATATTTTTAACTCTATATTATGAATATATATATTTGTAATAATTTTTGATGCATTAAGGCATGACATTTTTTATTAGAAATTGTAAGAATATGCATATATTATTATTATTTTTTTTCTAAATGCCCAATGGCTGAATGTTGAATGAATGATGCATTCATATAGCACTTTATTGTGTATTGTTGTACACCCAAAGTGCTCTACAGTCATGTGGGGGGTCTCTCCTCAACCATCCACTTGGATGATGCGACAGCAGCCACAGGACAACCGCAGCAGTGTGGAGAGGAGAGAGAGTCATAGAGCCAATCAAATGCTTGGGAAAATTAGGGCACAATTTGACCAGGACACCAGGGCTTACACCCTTACACTTTATGAGAAGTGCCATGGGATTTTTTATGACCACAGAGAGTCAGGACCTCTGTTTTTAATCTCTCATCTGAAAGACAGTGCTTGTTGACCGTATAGTGTTCCCCTCACTATACTGGGGCATTAGGACCCACACAGACCACAGGGTGAGCACCCCCTGCTGGCCTCACTAACACCTCTTCTGACAGCAACCTAGTTTGTACCTAGTCCAGTACTGACCAGCTCAGCCCTGCTTAGCTTCAGTGTGAAACCTTGGGCTGCAGGGTGATATGGCTGTGGCTGTAAAATGTGTGCCCTGATGCTCTTCTATGGCTCCTCTGACACAGCTCTATCGCTTCCCTGATGCTCCTCTATCCCTCCCTTAACGCTCCTCCTTCGCTCCCCTCACATCTCCTCTATCACTCCTCTGACGCTCCTCCATCACTCCCCTGAAGCTCCTTTTATGTTCCTTTATCACTCCTCTGACACTGCTCTATCATTCCTCAATCGCTCCCCTCACGCTCCTCTATCACTCCCCCGACACTCCTCTATCGCCTCATGATGCTGCTCTGATGCTCCCGACTCTCCCCTATTGCCCCCTGGTACTCCATTATCGCTCCTCTGTTGCCCCCATGACGCTCCTCTATCGCCCCTGACGCTCCTCCTAATAAAAGCCTCTCCGACAGCCTGGAGAAGACGGATAACCGAACTGCTGGCCAGAAGGACTGACAGTAGGCACATCAGATAGTTGTACAGGGAACACAGTGCTGATATACTGTGCCACTGTATGGATATACGTTACTTCAAGCTTCACGGCAAGAGAACCTGTATGAGCTCTCTAACAACAGCACAGCGATGACATGGAGAAGGAGACGCATCCTGAGAAAGTGATGTGCTTGTGTCATGTCAGATGAAAGACCGTTCAGGATCATGTCTCATGTTCTGATGCTGGTTATAGCATAAAGATCCAGTGATGAGAGCAGCTTTAGCGCTTGTCTGAAGAAATCAGAAACATGCAAAGGATTGTGAGGGTGATGAGGGTGTAAATAAAATAATGCAGCAGCTCTATTATTCCCTCTACAGCTGAGCCTCATAAATCACACGAGTTCAGAGCCAGAGGAGAACTGGCCCTCAACCCAATCTGGTTTCTCCCAGTGTGCCTTTCTCCATTTCTGTCTCATGATGGAGTTTGGGTTTCTGCCACTGTCACCTTTGGCTTAATTAGCTGGGGTTTAAAAGACATGTAATATTCAGAAATATCACTGATTTGACAGCACTGAAACTGTTGGATGAGAACAAAACTAAGTGAATAATGACTCTATCAGGGGTGTAAAAAGTACTCAGAAATTACACTCTAGTGCAAGTACAGATACTCAGTGAAAATCTTACTCAAAAGTACAAGTATCTGGATAAAACATACTTGTGTTAAGTTAAAAAAAAAAAAAAAAAAAGTACAATTTTTAATTGCACTCAAGTATTATAAAGAAGTAACATAAAAAAAGGAGATTCTTGCTTCATCATATTGAGCCGTCTGTATAAAAGGTTTTTGTCAGACAAAGGTTTGGTTAAAGGGAGAAAACAAAATGCAATGGCACAGGTCAAACCTGTGTAGAAACAGACAGATGAACACAGGCTGAGCACACTCGTATCATTTTAATACAACTTACCTACTTCCTGACGAGAACATAATTAAACATGAATTACAATTAATTTAATAAACAATATGGGGTTAAACACTTGGAGATTTGTAACATTTATTTTAAAACAGCAGCCAGTGTCACTAAAACATGAATTGTGTACATTCTCCTCACTGATTTTGTTCATATTCAGTCTTGTCCATTCAGGTAAGTGCAGACAGCTAATGTCTTCATCCACACACTATAGAAAACCCTTAAAGGAAGTTTGCTTGATCAGAATGGACCAAAATGATGAGTAACCTTTTTTTATTGGGGGAGCAACGTAGCGACCTCAATAAGCTTCCTCAGATTTTAAGGGGAACATATGAAGCCAAAAATGTAATGAAGTAAAGTACAAGTAGTCAGTTTAAATTGTTCTCAAATAAAGTACAAATTCCCCTAAATAATACTTAAATACATGAATCAAGTAAAATGACTGACTCTTTAGTCTTCTATAGAGCTGCGTTAAAGCTGAAATTGATGGTGTTCAATGCTGTTTTCCTGTTCATTCTGTGAAGTAGCTTTGACACCACCTGTATTATATAAATCACCAGAAATAAAGGTGATGCTGTTAATTCAGTGTAGTCTAAGAAATCACTTGCTGATGTTCAGCATTAGTGTCTCTGTAAACAGGGCAATGATGCACACATGCTGAACATCTGTACAAGGGTCTGGAGGAGTGAGCTCTGAGCTATTATAATATAATACCCATTCTGTTCAAATGAGCTAGAAGTTTGTCTTGGACTGCTGTGAGCTTAAACATGTCCTACTCTTACATCTGAAGCATGTCCTGTGTTACTGTAGCGCCACCTGTTGACCATCCAGATCTGAAGGACACTAGTGGAGACAACGGAACGAAAACAGGACTTTTAATTCTTCACACTATGAACAAACCTTCAGTGCTTCAGTACACAGCAACGGAAGAGCTTTACATGAACACACTTCACAAAGACAAATAAACTCAACAAACTGCTCAAAAACAAGAGTGCTTTTCTAACTGTCTCAGACTGAACACAGGTTTTTAACGTTACTAACTGAACTAAGGCCAGAGTTTCATCTGGAGTCGGAGGTAGAGTGGGTCTGTGTGTTGAAGCTGGAGCGTTTGAGAAGGCCGTCCTCTGTCAGATCGTATCGTCCAGTGGCCCAGTCCATCCGCTCCTGCCTCACAGACAACAGCTCCTGAGCTTCAGCGGGCAGCGTCCACTCGCTCTGCTCCAGCACACACACACACACACACACACACAGTCAGCACATTCAACACGTCCTCCACATCAGACTAATCCTGGAGACATCTGGCACACACTATTTCAGTATGAAATCGATCACAACACCAATCTAAAGTGTGAGTGAAGTTGGATTGGACTGGCTATTTCCAAAATGGACTGGCCAGTGTAGAACACACCTTCTCTCTATTATTATATCAGAAAAATAAATTAAACATCAAAAGACAGAGACGACTGGTCAGACGTCAGCTGAGACCCAGCAGTAGAACCAGCCTGGTCTCCTGCAGCCTCACTCTTCTGATAGCAAAGATTTATATTGTTAGAAAAGATTTATATTTTGAATAAATTCTGTTCTTAACTTTTTATCCAAAAGAATTCTGAAAAAAAGTATCGCAGTTTCCCAAAATATATTTGTCAACACAACTGTTGATAATTTTGTTAATAAAATCATCATATCAGAATGATTTCTGAAGATCATGTGACACTGAAGACCGGAGGAATGATGCTGAAAATACAGCGGAGCATCAGAGAAATACATTACACTTTAATGGATATTGAAATTGAAAAAGGTTATTTTACATCATAATAATATTCTACAATATTGTTTCCTGTATTTTTGATCAAATAAATGCAGCCTGGATTTGCAGAAGAAATTTCTGTAAAAACAAAACAAAAAAAAAACACTTAAAATTCTCATTCTGACGGCACCCATTCACTGCAGAGCATCCATTGATGAGACACTGATGCAGTGCTACATTTCTCCAGATCTGATGAAGAGAGACTTGGATGATCTGAGGGTGAATGTTCATTATCAGGTGAACTCCTCCTTTATTAATTACCTGTTGATGAATCATGTTAGTAAACAGGTTTAGACTGAACCCGTTCTCACCTGCTCAATGTGAACAGACTGGTTGTGGTAGCTGCTCATATATGCATCTACCAGAATGGTGTAATCTGACATCAGAGCGTCCAGAAGCACGAGGCGCAGCGGGAGAAGATGACGGACAGAAGCGCTCATGACGCTCATCAGAGCCGGTGGAGACGGACGGATGTACCACAGCTCCGGACACTCCTGCCAGAGAAGAGGACTCAGAAACACACATTCACTGCCAGACTGCTCTAATGACACAGCACTGGTGATCCTGACCTTGCGCTGGAGCTCTTTGGAGCACAGGGGTGAAAGGTCAGCGGGGGGGAGCTTGAGGTGGAGTCTGAGCACCTCCTGGAGAGAGCTGACCCGGTCCGGCAGGAAGCCTCCGGTCTCGTTGTAGAAGAGCATGAGATCAGCCACCTGCAGAAGAACACCAGCGTCCAGCACATGACCACAGGCCTGTCCACCCTTACACCGCTCACCACGCCCCAGATAGTACTGCACACCACAGATGCTTTGTGCACTTTTATTAAATTACACAAGCAGGCCACTTTTTAATATAATGACAAATTAATAATAAATCATAACAATTGCTAAGAATTTAACCCTAACAGATACAGACAATCACACACACAAAGACACTCACAGAGAGACACACACACACACAGAGACACACATGTTTGTTTTTGTGTAAAGTGTGTTCATCCCATAGGTGTAATGGTTTTTATTCTGTAGAAACTGTATTTTCTATGGCCCTTCACCAACCCTACACCTAACCCTAACCCTCACAGGAAACTTTGAGCATTTTTACTTTCTCAAAAAACTCATTCTGTATGATTTATAAGTGTTTTGAAAAATGGTGACATGGGTTATGTCCTCATAAGTCTCCCTCTACTTGTAATACCTGTGTCATACCCATGTCATTATACAAAGTTGTGTCCTGATATGACACAAAAACATGCACACACACACACACACACACACACACACAGACACTCACAGAGACACACAAACTCACACACACAGAGACACGCACACACACACACAGGCACACACACACGTGAGTTTCCTGCATCTAACACACACTGTGTTCCTAACAGCTTCAGTGAAAGCACATCTAAAGTTAAACTCTGAGATCAGGGTGTGTGCTGATCATCTCTAACACACAACCGGCTCTGAATGGATTCAGGATCAGGATGCAGCGGAGAACTGATATTTTCTCCCAGTCCTAATAAAGACACTACTGTTACTGCTTCACAGCTCAAACTGAAATCTTATAACTGATGAAACTGGAGCGGTTATTCTGGAGCGGATCTGAAGCGGTCTGTATAAAGCGCTGGAGAAACAAACTGCTCGAGCCCCATCTCCATGCAGAGCTGTGGTGTGTGTGTGATGTGTGCCTGGATCAGACGCACCTGTGTGTCAAAGACGTTGGTGAGGTGGACTCTGAACTCTTCTCTCAGACAGCGAGTGATGCAGCGGCAGTCATGAACCACCTGAAGATCCAGAAGAATGAGTGAGCAATGTGTTCCTCTATGGGAAGCCGTTCAGGAAATAATTCATGTGTATTGTGTGAATATGGATTGGTTTACTGGTTGAATGTATGGTTCAATGACAAACACATTGGTTTATGATACATTGGTATAACCAGACATATACTGGTTTAGATACATCGGTCTGATCAAGTGTATATAGGATTGCTCCTTTATACACTGGTTTGTTCGAGTAAACATTGGGCTCCTCAAATATGCATTGGTTTCCCCAACTATATATTGGTTTAGATACATCGTTTCCTCAAATATATATTGGTTTCGATACATCGGTTTCCTCAACTATATTTTGGTTTTATCTCTACTATTCATTGGTTTAGATACATTGGTTTCTTCAACTATATACTGGTTTCCTCAACTATATATTGGTTTCCTCAATTATATATTGGTTTATATGTCTGGTTATACCAATGTATTATAAACCAATGTGTTTGTCATTGAACCATACATTCAACCAGTAAACCAACTCATATTCACACAATACACATTAATTATTTCCTGAACGGCTTCCAATATTCCTCAGACACTTCTGACCTCTCCATCACCTCACCTTCAGGATGTGCCGATTCTCCAGGATCATGGACAGGCCGTTTTTAAAAGCTTGTCCGCCGAGCAGGAGGATATCAAACAGATACACCACCTTCTTAGTGGCTACCTGTCAGAAGTGATTATATGATTAATGATTGCGTTAACGCTGCTGTTCTCCTGTTTATCAGTGAGAAGCAATGACCAATATTATAAATTTAATGCTGCTGTGAAGCTTCTCTGTTTAAAGCTTCACTGTTCCACTGACCTGCAACCAGCAAAGTCTCTCTTGTGCAGTTGGTCCAAACACTTCAGCACTGATGCCAATCACTTTCTGTTCTTGGATGTGCATAACCTGAAAAGCAAAGAAAAATAAATGACATGATGCATGTGCACAAGAGGTGAGATGAGTTAACCCTGAACTCACTGCAGGGCCAAACTTCTCCTGAAGCTCATCGATCAGCACAGAATGCACACCGTCCTCGAGAACATCATCTGAGAATGAGAGAAACAAGGTCAAACCCTGCAGGACAGATCACGTCCACTCCGGTCAACATGAGAACAGATACCTGGAGTCTTCTTCCTGAAGGAGTGCGTGTGGGATTCTTCAGGAGCACTGAGCACACCACACACACGGAGAACACACCACACACACGGAGAACACACCACACACACGGAGAACACACCACACACACGGAGAACACACCACATGAATAGCACACCCCCAACACACCATATGAAGATCCCACCCCACACCACACGAAGAACCCACCCCCCAACACACCACATGAAGAGCCCAACACACCACACCACACGAAGAGCCCACCACACACACAAAGAGCCCACCCCAAACACACGAAGAGCCCACCCCCCAACACACGAAGAGGACACGACACATGAAGAGCCTGATGAGCAGCACTGATGGCTCTAATGATCAAACATTCATCAGCAGAAGGAGACACTCACAGCTTCTCCGGATTGGCAGGATTGGGGAACTCCACTTTGAAAGAAAAAAAAGGGAATGTGGACCAACAAACCCCGCATACGTTTAAACTGTTTTAATTTGTGTTTTATTGGCTAAAATAATTTATAAATTCGTTCCTGAAACATTCAGCAGTTTACCTTTAAGAATTTCGTGTCCGAAAATGATCTTGACGCCCGGGAATTTCCTTCCGCTTTTCACTTCATAAACTTTGGGAAGGAGAAGCGAGGATGTTAACTCTATGAAGTATATAATCTGTGATGTTGATGTTATTAACACAGGTGTTCATGTGACCTCACCGTCCTCTAACAGAACGCTCCTCCTCTGAGTCACGCGCTGGATCATGCCGCTGATCTGAGTATCGATCAGACTGATGTTCACGCGTCTCCTCTTCAGATCATCCACAAACCTGCTCTCTTCCGAAGATGACGCCATGACCTGCCTGCTCGCGCACTCACGGAGCTCCACGGGGAACGAGACCGAGCTAGTGAAGCGCAAGCCCCGCCCCCCGGCGATTCCGAGCATCTGATTGGTCGCGTAATTCACAGGCGTGAAAACAAACCGCGCACCATTACTCTATCTATCTATCTATCTATCTATCTATCTATCTATCTATCTATCTATCTATCTATCTATCTATCTATCTATCTATCTGTCTGTCTGTCTGTCTATCTATCTATCTATCTATCTATCTATCTATCTATCTATCTATCTATCTATCTATCTATCTATCTATCTGTCTCTCTATCTATACGGAAGTTCTAAGCGGCCATGCATTATAATGTTTTTTCCTTTTTGTTTTCTCGTTATAACGACTTAATTTTCTCTAAGAATTAAAAAAACTGCACCAGCAGGGGGCACCTGACTATAACTGATGGGGTGTTGTACACTGTCCACTTTTCTGTACGCAGACTTTCCTCATGATGGATATATTATAATCTGTGCAGTCTTGTTCATTACTGACTTTTAATTAATTCTTAAATGTTAACTGCTTGAATCAATATGATTACTTTGTGTATTTAGTTCTTGCTAGATGCACGAGTTTCACCAACGCGTTCTGTATCATAAAATAACTGCTTATCAAAACCAAGGTTGACGTCACTGTATTCTGTTTGCAACTATATCTTTATTTGTGCTTCTTTTAGGCACGTGATTGTTAGTTAATAAGCGGAGATGTTATGTTTATCTACAGTAGGACGGGATTTAACGATGTAGGCTATTTGATGTGCTTCTTTTCCTGATTATTAATCTTTATTTTTAACCATATTGATGAGAAATGTGATTTATATGTAAAGTGCATAGGCAAATTTAATTCAGTTTTGTTCTATAATGTTGTAATCGTTTTTTCCACACACACACACACACACACACACACACACACACACACACACACACACACACACACACACACATGAAGGCTCAAACAGAAGCTTGTAACGCACATGATATCTGTCACAGCATATAATGACTACTAAAAATGACAATATATAATTTTATTTCTAATAAAGGGAAAATTACATACTTAAATACATAAATACATACATATTTGTTTTTATAATGTCGGACTTTAATTAAGCATTAATACTCGGACATAAAAAAAGAAGAAAAAAAAAACATGAAAGTAAATCTCTCTAAACTAACAGAAAATACCGAATGTCAATAAAAGACTTGTGATGAGGGGTAACACACAGATGTCCTGTGTATCGACAAGAAACGCCACCCGAGGACGCACTTTCCCGCGCATTATCAATATATTAATTCTTTAGCGCAGTGGTTTTCAACCTGTGTTCCGGTGGTATTGCAGGTGGGACGCCAATTACTATTAAAATAAATAATATTGTTAATATGTGTAAAAATGTCTAAGTCATAACATAACATAATTTCATTATATATATATATATATATATATATATATATATATATATATATATATATATATGTATATATAAAATTATTATTAAATAACAAAAAAGAAATATTAAACTGTTACTATGCTTCCACTATTCGAGCTCGCTGATTGGTTTAAGAATAAACCACCAATTCATCTTAGATATTTTTGCTGCATATGCTACAGAACAACAAATTCAAACATGAATAAATGGCTGTTGTGTTCCCTCCTGATTGCTTGCTCCGGTGACTGTCTACCCGCTGCTGAGCTCTGCCTGGATCTGGTTTTCCCGTTTTGCTGAGCGGTGCCAGCCCGAGTTATTTTCTGTTCACTTCCAGTCCATTCTAGGGCTGTGCGATTAATAGAAATCGTCATAAAATCACGATTTGAGCGTATTAGGCATTAACAAATATTAGAAATTAGACATAGCCTATATTCCGAATGAATATATTTACATAGTCTGATATCTAAATGTTTTTACATATATGGCAAATAAATATATGTAAATATTTCCAATAAAATATATTTACATACGTTTAATATATGTGGAAAATATTAAAAAGCGGCAAAAATCAAATATTTAAATATATTTTTGTAACAAATGTTAAAATATATTTACATCTATGTGTGTGACGAGCGTCTCGAACGACTATCAGCGTTGCCCTGAAATAGGACAAGGAGCACCTGCACCTGCTCATCAAGGGCTGATCGGCCACAGCTACGGCTCGTTTGCCCACGGCCAGATAAGCCATGCAAATGCTGAAAACTAACGTCTCTTCTCTTCTCGTCTCTGCCCCACCACGAGCCATGGAACCACTGGACAGGAACACGCAGCGCCCCTACTCACCCCAGCAGCATTCTACTTCTTTGCGTTCATCTTTTGTAAATAAATCCACCATCCAGGATTTTTGAGCGCTCGTTGTCATGTGTTCCTTCCACCCGTTTTTTTTTTTTCATTAGATCAGATAACACTTTAAGCCAGGGGTGCCCAACCCTGCTCCTGGCGATCGACTGTCCTGCAAAGTTTAGCTCCAATCATAATCAAACACCCCTGATTTAAGCTGTCATATGGGCTTGTTACAATGTGCCCCTTAACTGTTACACTATACCCCACCTATGAGGCATGTTGCCACTTTTTTTCACTTCCATTTTTTAGCATAAATAAAAAAAAAAAAGTATGCACTGTAATTATAAAAACAAAGTGACAAATTTGTTCTAGACAAGTGTAAAATGAATGTGCATGGGAAAAAATATTTTCTGAACCCCATGAGGATGTACACAAACTGATAAAGTAAAAAACTGTTACTTTGTTGCCAACTCTAGCCTTATTAAAAGTATTACATTGGTATTCTGGGCTCATCTGCTTGTCTGTACATAGAATGATTTATTAATAATATTGATGGAGTCTGATATTTTTAGAAAAAAAAAAGTGGTTTATTAACCCTTGTGTAGTGTTCCTTTTTTTTGTTATTCAGCCAGTGTTCGTGGGTCTGGTGGACCTGCTGCATTTTGGGGTTTTTAATTCAACTCAATCAAGCAATTTTATGTTAAAATACTCAACAGATGTTTACTTCATCCCAATTACAAGCAATATAAACAGCATAGATGGTTAATATTTTCTCTTTACCTTTGTCAGATTCCATTTAAGAAAGTGCTACTCGTTTTTTTGTTTATTATTTACTAAAATGATTTAGTAAATTTAGTTCTGTTGGTCGGGTGGATGGTGCATCACCATTTTCCTCCTGAATCCTCCTCATGATGGCTGCAGACGCTGGGGACAAAGGCATTGTACGCTGAGATGTCCAATATGTCAAAGAATATAACAAGTGGTGAGCGTAGGGGTCCTCCTTTTGCAGCCGTAGGCAGTCACCAGCTTGTCCATGTTATCCACCCCTCCTTTTGTGGCATTATAATCCATGATG
Source organism: Carassius auratus (assembly GCF_003368295.1). NCBI lineage: Eukaryota > Metazoa > Chordata > Actinopteri > Cypriniformes > Cyprinidae > Carassius > Carassius auratus. Next base: position 2,561,010 of record NC_039284.1, read on the forward strand.
ATCTATGGTTTTTATAGCTCCTGGCCACAGATTCTTGCATCCCTGTGCAGTGTACTCATGAGTACCACATTCTTCCCTTTCTTTGGCACATAGGATACCAGGGACGCGTAAACCATGTTTATGTTGTAATACCCATTATACACACTTGTGTCCTCATAAACCATATAAAAATTTACAATATACAATATACAATTTTCACCACACTGGCAAAGCTTATTATTTATTATTATTTATTGTGTCCCGTGCCCAATTCGAAGCTGGGATAGAGTATGAGAAAAAAAAGATTGGTTCCCACAAGACAAGGGAAAATGAGCAGGAATGTGAGCGCAGACAGTGGTCGTGCTTGAATTGTGTGGGAACGGCAGGTGTAGAAACACAAAACTCACACACACACACACACACACACACACACACACACTGACAGGAGGAGGACAGAGTAAAGGTACACAGGGCCTACAGTTTTCACACTTTTATTAGCCTTGAAAAAATAATTAATTGTATAATTTTTATTTTGATAAAAAATGAAAACGGGTCCAACAGACCCGAACACCATACAAGGGTTAAATGTGTTGCGTTCAACAACTCATATGCTTGTCTATAAATATTATGCTGTAATGTCTTCAACTGAGTTTGATCTTTTAAAAACATGTTTCAATGCATTAAGCCACCTTAAGAGTTTAAGAATGTCTCTGAAGTGCTGAAATGTCAATTTATAGAATGTCTCGAATTGTAGTACACGCTCATTTATTGAACTGTTAATGTGATGCGTTCCAGACAACTATTATATTATATTATATTATATTATATTATATTATATCTGGGTTGTCTGGAGTATAATATATTGCCATTTTACTGCCCTGCCTTTGGGATTATAAATTATTTAATTATTTATCTTGTGTGTGTGTGCATGTGTGCATATATATATATATATATATATATATATATAAATCCCTGGGGCTCTGCCTTGGCAAGATATGGCTGGTCAAAGTTACGACATTTGGGGGGCGCTATTCCCTGCCCCCGGGGGGCTATCCGCCCTTGGGTGGTGGCGTCTGAAAGGGGGCCTCAGGGTCTACCGTGGTCCCGAGTTTGAAGTCCCTGGGTCTCGGCCTCGGCGAGATATAGCCATTCAAAATTTCGAACTTTGGGGGGCGCTATCCCCTGCCACCGGGGGGCTGACGGCTCGGGGGTAGCGGCGTCCGAGAGGGGACGACGGCCTCCATCAATGACCCGAGTTTCAAGACCCTAGGCCTCGGGGTTCCGGAGCAGGCCCCGGTCGAACTTCCAACCCCCCCCCTCGCCGGCGGCCTTGCCCAGGACGGTGCGCCTTTCCCGTGTAGAGTTCCGATTTCGGCCGCTGCGCGGTTTCTCGCCGATATCTCTGCGGTGCGGGGGTCCCCGGGGCTGAAACTCGGGGGACTAGTAGAGGGCCTCGGGGCCTACCGTACGCCACCGCCCCCGAGTCCCGGGGCGGTCCGGTGCCTGAGTTACGAGGGCACAAATCCTAAAGTTTGGGGGGCCTTATCTCGGCCTCCCCGGGGGTTGGGGATCTGGGGCCGGCGGCGTCCGGTAGGGGGCCTTGGGCTCTATCAGCGACCCGAGATTGAAGTCCCTGGGGCTCGGCCTTGGCGAGATACGGCTGGTCAAATCTTCGACCTTAGGGGGGCGCTATCCCCGGCCCCCGGGGGGCCATCGGCCCAGGGTGGAGGCGTCTGATAGGGGGCCACAGGGTCTACCGCGGTCCCGAGTTTGAAGTCCCTGGGTCTCGGCCTCGGCGAGATACGGCCGTTCAAAATTTCGAACTTTGGGGGGCGCTATCCCCGGCCCCCGGGGGGTTGTCGGCTCGGGGGTGGCGTCGTCCGAGAGTGGCCGACGGGCCCTATCAACGACCCGAGTTTCAAGTCCCTAGGCCCCGGCGTTCCCGAGCGGGCCCCGGTCGAACATCCAACCACCCCCTCTCCGGCGGCCTTGCCCAGGATGGTGCACCTTTCACGGGTAGAGCTCCGATTTCGCCCGCGACCCTGGAGGTCGGCCCGATAGAGGATGCCGTTTTTACCCGCCATAGGGGTGATGACAAAAGCGCTTCGCAGGCTGAGCTCCAGAAGCTTTTTCGAGCGAGCCAGGCCCAGCGTGGCCTCCCCCTCCTGGGCATGAGAGTGAGATGGCGCCCCCTAGTCTGGTTCTCTGTAAATTTGTAGGTTGAGCTCCAGGGGGTATTCCGAGCGACCCAGGCCCAACGAGGCCTCACCCTCCTGGGCATGAGGGTGAGATGGCTCCCCCTAGTCTGGTTCTCATTAAATGTGGAGGCTGAGCTCCAGGGGCTTTTTCGAACGACCCAGGCCCAGCGTGGCCTAACCCTCTCGGGCACGAGGGTGAGATGGCGCCCCCTACTCTGGTTCTCCGTATCCTTGGAGGCTGAGCTCCAGGGGCTTTTTCAAGCGACCCAGGTCCAACATGGCCTCCCTCTCCTGGGCATGAGAGTGAGATAGCGCCCCCTACTCCGGTTCTCATTAAACATGGAGGCTCTGCTCCAGGGTCTTTTTCGAGCGACCCAGGCCCAACATGGCCTAACCCTCTCGGGCATGAGGGTGAGATGGCTCCCCCTACTCTGGTTCTCCGTATCCTTGGAGGCTGAGCTCCAGGGGCTTTTTCAAGCGACCCAGGTCCAACATGGCCTCCCTCTCCTGGGCATGAGAGTGAGATAGCGCCCCCTACTCCGGTTCTCATTAAACATGGAGGCTCTGCTCCAGGGTCTTTTTCGAGCGACCCAGGCCCAACATGGCCTAACCCTCTCGGGCATGAGGGTGAGATGGCTCCCCCTACTCTGGTTCTCCGTATCCTTGGAGGCTGAGCTCCAGGGGCTTTTTCAAGCGACCCAGGTCCAACATGGCCTCCCTCTCCTGGGCATGAGAGTGAGATAGCGCCCCCTACTCCGGTTCTCATTAAACATGGAGGCTCTGCTCCAGGGTCTTTTTCGAGCGACCCAGGCCCAACATGGCCTAACCCTCTCGGGCATGAGGGTGAGATGGCTCCCCCTACTCTGGTTCTCCGTATCCTTGGAGGCTGAGCTCCAGGGGCTTTTTCGAGCGACCCAGGCCCAACATGGCCTCCCTCTCTTGGGCATGAGAGTGAGATGGCGCCCCCTACTCCGGTTCTCATTAAACGTGGAGGCTGAGCTCCAGGGGCTTTTTCGAGCGACCAAGGCCCAACATGGCCTAACCCTCTCGGGCATGAGGGTGAGATGGCGCCCCCTACTCCGGTTCTCATTAAACGTGGAGGCTGAGCTCCAGGGTCTTTTTCGAGCGACCCAGGCCCAACGTGGCCTAACCCTCTTGGGCATGAGGGTGAGATGGCGCCACCTACTCTGATTCTCCGAAACCTTGGAGGCTGAGCTCCAGGGTCTTTTCCGAGCGACCCAGGCCAAGCGTGGCCTCCCTCTCCTGGGCAAGATATTGAGATGGCGCCCCTACTCCGGTTCTCTATAACCATGGAGGCTGAGCTCCAGGGGCTTTTTCGAGCGACCCAGGCCCTGCGTGGCCTAACCCTCTCGGGCATGAGGGTGAGATGGCGTCCCCTACTCTGATTCTCCGAAACCTTGGAGGCTGAGCTCCAGGGTCTTTTCCGAGCGACCCAGGCCCAGCGTGGCCTCCCTCTCCTTGGCAAGATATTGAGATGGCGCCCCCTACTCCGGTTCTCTATAACCATGGAGGCTGAGCTCCAGGGTCTTTTTCGAGCGACCCAGGCCCAACGTGGCCTAACCTTCTCGGGCATGAGGGTGAGATGGCGCCCCCTACTCTGATTCTCCGAAACCTTGGAGGCTGAGCTCCAGGGTCTTTTCCGAGCGACCCAGGCCCAGCGTGGCCTCCCTCTCCTGGGCAAGATATTGAGATGGCGCCCCCTACTCCGGTTCTCTATAACCATGGAGGCTGAGCTCCAGGGGCTTTTTCGAGCGACCCAGGCCCTGCGTGGCCTAACCTTCTCGGGCACGAGGGTGAGATGGCACCCCCTACTCTGGTTCTCCGTATCCTTGGAGGCTGAGCTCCAGGGGCTTTTTCAAGCGACCCAGGTCCAACATGTCCTCCCTCTCCTGGGCATGAGAGTGAAATAGCGCCCCCTACTCCGGTTCTCATTAAACGTGGAGGCTGAGCTCCAGGGTCTTTTCCGAGCGACCCAGGACCAGCGTGGCCTCCCTCTCCTGGGCAAGATATTGAGATGGCGCCCCCTACTCCGGTTCTCTATAACCATGGAGGCTGAGCTCCTGGGGCTGTTTCAAGCGACCCAGGCCCAGCGTGGCCTCCCTCTCCTGGGCAAGAGAGTGAGATGGCGCCCCCTACTCTGGTTCTCCGTAACCTTGGAGGCTGAGCTCCAGGGACTTTTTTCAAGCGACCCAGGCCCAACGTGGCCTCCCTCTCCTGGGCATGAGAGTGAGATTGCGCCCCCTACTCCGGTGCTCATTAAACGTGGAGGCTGAGCTCCAGGGTCTTTTCCGAGCGACCCAGGCCCAGCGTGGCCTCCCTCTCCTGGGCAAGAGATTGAGATGGCGCCCCCTACTCCGGTTCTCTATAACCATGGAGGCTAAGCTCCAGGGGCTTTTTCGAGCGACCCAGGCCCAGCGTGGCCTAACCCTCTCGAGCACGAGAGTGCGATGGTGTCCCCTATCCGGGTTTTCCGTAACCTTGGAGGTTGAGCTCCAGGGGCTTTTTCTAGCGACCCAGGCCCAGCGTGGCCTCCCTCTCCTGGACATGAGAGTGAGATGGCGCACCCTACTCTGGTTCTCTATAACCATGAAGGCTGAGCTCCAGGGTCTTTTCCGAGCGACCCAGGCCGAGCGTGGCCTCCCTCTCCTGGGCAAGAGAGTGAGACGGGGGCCTCTACTCCGGTTCTCTGTAACCTTGGAGGCTGAGCTCCAGGGACTTTTTCGAGTGACCCAGGGCCCAGCGTGGCCTTACCCTCTAGGGCATGAGGGTGAGATGGAGCCCCCTACTCCGGTTCTCATTAAACGTGGAGGCTGAGATCCAGGGTCTTTTTCCGAGCGACTCAGGCCCAATGTGGCCTCCCTCTCCTGGGTATGAGGGTGAGATGGCACCCCCTACTCCGGTTCTCAGGTCGCTGGGTGACCAGTGGCAGGTCATAGGCTCCGGGGCCTCTTCGGTGGGAGACCTATCCGACCGGCCCTCGCCCTCATCGGCCTCACTCGGCAGGTCGGAGGCCCTGGAGGAATTCGGTGTTTAAAAAAATGACCAAGTCGAAGATGCGGGCCTTGGCCAGACATCCACCCTCCCCAAGGCTCCAGGGCAGGCCGGGAAAGGCGTCTCAGACCCGGCCACCGTCAAGATTCGCCCGCGACTCCGGAGGTCGGCCCGATAGGGGATGGCATTTTTACGTGCCGTCGCGATGTCGGCGAACGCGTCATTTTCTGGACTTAGGTTCTGGCGCGTATCGCAAGAGAACGGATCGAGTGGAGCACATTGCGGGCCCGATCTAGGACCCTGCCTGGCCGCTGGCCGTTATGGGCGGGTGCGCCTAGGTGGCACGGTGAGTGGAAGTTACGGTATCGATGAGGGCGACACACCGTGTCCAGCACATGCTCGCATGAGACGGGGGCCCGACCCCCACTTTCTCGGGAGACTCAGAAGGCCGGTCTATCATAAGGGTCCAACACCGGCGGTCGGAGAGGAGGCGTGAGGTGGGTGGTCGGCTCCGTCGACCCTCCCCTGCCCTCCTCCTGTCCACGCGAAGCACACTTTTCCCGGTTACGGCCTCGATCAGTGGCCAGCCACCCCCATAACCCCCGAGTGGGGGAGGTCGCCGCACGTCGCCCTATGAGCGGCCGCGCCGCGTGGGTTCCACCCCCAGGGTGCGACACCCACCGCGGAGTGAGACCCGTGTGTAGGAAACAAGCGCGCTGCGGTTGTCCAACCCACACCCCCTCCTGTGGGCTACCAGGTTGATCCTGTCAGTAACATATGCTTGTCTCAAAGATTAAGCTGTACAGGTCTAAGTACAAACAGCTGGTACAGTGAAACTGCGAATGGCTCATTAAATCAGTTATGCTCCCTTTGATCGCTCCACCCGGCACTTGGATACCTGTGGCAATTCCAGAGCTAATACATGCAAACGAGCGCCAACCCTCCCTCACGGGTGGGGACGCGTGCATTTATCAGATCCAAAACCCATCCGGGGTCGGGGATCCGTCCCCGCCCTGGTCTATTTGGTGACTCTAGATAACCTTGGGCCGATCACATGCCCCCTGCGGTGGTGATGACTCTTTTGAATATGTGCCCAATCAACTTTTGATAAATACTTTAGGCGCCTACCATGGTGACCACGGGTAACGGAGGAATCAGGGTTCGATTCTGCAGAGGGAGCCTGAGAAATGACTACCACATCCAAGGAAGGCACAAGGCACATCCAAGGAAGGCACCAGGCACCTTTGAGAGGTGGTGATAAAAAATAACAGGCTCTTTTGAGGCTCTGTATTTGAAATATCTGTATCCTAAACACATGTGAGTGGACCCTCGGGTATGCCCTCCCCTTGGGACCTTGAACTGAGGTGGTACACCTGTCAAACTGTAACACAGGTGTCCTGAAGTGAGCTCATGGAGAGAAAACCTCCCATGGAAGATGAGAGCAAAAGTTCACTTGATCTTGATTTTCAGTATGAGACCGGATCGTGAAAGCGGGCCTCACGATCCTTTTGGCTTTACAAGTGTTAAGCAGAAGTTTGTGGAGAACCCAGTGCTTAAATGACCCGTAGACTACCTGATTCTGGGTCAGGGTTTCGTGTGTGGCAGAGCAGCTCACTTGCTGCGATCCATTGAAAGTCAACCCTCGATTCAAGTTACTTGTCGGCCGAGGAAGAGGCCCAACCGGTGCGACCTCGGTTCGACACCCCCGCCGGCGTCCCGGGGGTACCAGTGGCCGGGGCGGACGATGGGATGATACGAAGAAGTCGATGGGGGGGGTGACCAGTGGCGAGGGGGGCCTCTCCAGGAGGCGGCCCGCAGGGTGGAGCGTCGAAAGCGGTGTGAGTGCGGCGCCAGACTCTCCATCCAGACCCTGGAGGTCCCAGGGCAAGACGGCCAAAACCTAAGTCGATGAGGGGTGACCAGTGGCAAAACCCTAGTGGCCCACTGGGCCTACCGAGCGCGACCGCCCCCGTGTCCTGGAGCGGTCCGGTGCCCGAGTTATAAGGTTACAGATCCTAACATTCTGGGGGGGTGCTATCCCCGGCCCCCTGGGGAGCATTGGCTCCGGGGAGGTGGCGTCTGAAGGCGGGCCTCGGGGTGTACCTCGGTCCCGAGTTCGAAGTGCCTGTGGCTCGGCCTAGGCGAGATACAGCCTTTCAAAATTTCTCCTTCGGTGGCCTCTATCTCTGGCCCCCTGGGATGCATCGGCTCTGCGGTGGCGGCGTCTGATAGGGGGCTACGGGGTCTATCATCGACCCCCAGTTTGAAGTCCCTGGGTCTCGGCGATGGCGAGATACAGCCGTTCAAAATTTCTCCCTCGGTGTGTCTATCTCTGGCCCCCGGGGGTCCTTCGGCTCTGTGCTGGCGGCGTCTGATAGAGAGCTGCATGGTCTAAAATCGACCCGAGTTTGAAGTCCCTTGGTCTCGGCGAGATTTAGCCATTCAAAATTTCTCATCCGGTGGGTGCTATCTCCAGCCCCGTAGGGGTCCATCGGCTAGGGGGAGGCGGTGTCTGACGGGGGCCTCGAGGTCTACCTTGGTCCCGGGTTGGAAGTCCCTGGGCCTCAGCGAGAATTTCCAACCCCTCCCTCGCCGGCGGCTTTGCCCAGGACGGTGCCCCTTTCCCGGGTAAGGCTATGATCTCGCCCGCAACACGGTCTCTCGCCGTTTTCTCCGCAGTGCGGGGGTCCCAGGGGCTGAATCTCGGGGGACACATAGTGGGCCTTGGGGCCTACCGAACGCCCTCACCCCCGAGTCCCTGGGCAGTCCAGTGCCTCAGTAACGAGGGCACAAATCCTGAAGATTGGGGGGGCCATATCTCGACCTCCCCAGGGGTTGGGGACCTGGAGCCAGTGGCATCGGATAGAGGTCTCCAGTGTATAATTTTGCTCTGAGTTTGCCCCTGTTTCGTGGGAGTTACAGACTGTCGAATCTTGGGACCCTTTGCCTTTGGGGGTCCGTGACTCCGGCCCGAGGGGTCTATCAACTCGGAGGAGGTGGCGCTAGAGAGGCCCCGTCGGGGGCTATCACGGAGCCGAGCCTCAGGTCTCTAGGTCTCCCCCGTCCTTCCGTTTGACCACCAAAAATACAGGGGGGCCATTTCTCTGGCCCCCGGGGGGGTGGGGCCTCGGGGCGGGTGGCGTTCGGTAGGTCTCCTGGGAAAGTTTGAGATGATGAACTAAAGAATGTGAGAAAGTTCAGGCTTTTATAGGTTATCCATTGGGTGGTGCTTTGACAAATGCATGTAGCTACTGGTTTGCAAATGTAAAAAAAAAGGAATGTGGACCAACAAATCCCGCATTCGTTTAAACAGTTTTAATTTGTGATTTATTGGCTAAAATAATTTAATAAATCAGTTCCTGAAACAGTCAGCAGTTTACCTTTA
>NC_039284.1:2572083-2579178 GCF_003368295.1 Carassius auratus
ATACATTAAAAAAAATAGACCCTTATGGTTTTGTGGCCCAGGGTCACAGTTCATTTGTACTGTTGAAAACAAACAGAATAAGTGCAGTCTTGTGTAGTTTCAGTAATTGTCATGCAAACTGTAGCCACAGTGCACTTCCTGCCAGAGATGAAACATTCAGATGGCACTGGTGCTCATAAATACTTCTGAGAGATGATGAACTAATGAACGTGAGAAAGTTCAGGCTTTTATAGGTTATCCATTGGGTGGTGCTTTGAGAAATGCATGTAGCTACTGGTTTGCAAATGTTATGGTTGACTGGAGCACTAGAGAAGAGAGAGAGAGCGAGAGAGGGAGGGAGGAGACTCCATCACAGTTTGTGTGTGTGTGTGTGTGTGTGTGCTCTGAACAGCAGCGGAGATCTGAGGAGTGTGTGGCTCTGCTTCACGCGCACTGGATCTGAGCGACACGCTGCTGCTCCTCACGATGTGTTTCTGTGTGAGCTGCTCTTAGGATCGTCTGTGGAGTTACACAGTCTGACACTGACCACGGACCAGCCATTCGACAGTGATGAGGAGTTCCTAGTCCTGAGCTGGAGTCACGCCACATTCAGAAGAACTTATTTTCACTCTGTGACTTTATCAGAGTAATAAAGCGTCTGCAGCTGAGATGGAGGCATCTCTTCAGTAGAAGTGCTCCTGTGCTTGTGTTGCTCTGGGTCCCTCACATCACCTCGGGCGTGACCTCAGGAGTGAAGCAGGGATGCTGGACCTCTGCTCTTCTGTGTTTGCTCACTGCTTGATCTCGTCCTGTCTTCTCTTGTGTCAGGTAACCTTTTACTACGAGAGGATTATTACTGTTATTAACCCATTAGGAACTGTGCAGCATCAGAATTAGCTACACCAGATTGCGAGTGAATCACACTTTTAAACTAATCGGATAAAACGGATTTGTAAGAAAAGGAAACAAAAAAACAAATCAGAAATCGACTCAAGTTTGATTCATTGGACAGGTGACTCCCGCACTGAGTCCAGTTTCAGTAAATGGGTCATTATACGAAAACGTGCCATTTTGTGTCCCTCAGGGAAAAAAAAGCTCTGTAAATCTAAATAAAACATAAAACAATAAATTCATAATTTAGTTTCCATAATGTCTCATAATATAAGAATACATTATTTTCTGTTTCTTTTGTTTTTAAAGGATTTAAATCAAATTTTTGTGCAAAGCATCTTGAAGAAATGTTGAAAATGGCCTGTCCCTCTGTATGATTTTTCTACTTCTACTTGCTATCGAGGGCAAAAAAGTCAAACTATTATAAAAAAAACAAAAACATATAGTATAATGAAGTGTCAGTTCATTAGTCATAACTGAATTTTATTCTTAACGTGTCAAAAAAAAAAAAAAAAAAAAAAAAAACACAATTTAGTCGGGTCCCTAGGTTCTCGTCAACCCTGTTACTTTTTATGAAAACACCTCTTTAATAGACTGTTCCATTTACATTTACATTTACATTTAATCATTTAGCAGACGCTTTTATCCAAAGCGACTTACAAATGAGAACAATAGAAGCAGTCAGGTCAACAAGAGAACAACAACAGTATACAAGTGCCATGACAAGTCTCAGTTAGTCTAGTATAGAACGCATAGCCAGGTTTTTTTTTTTTTTTTTTTTTTATTAAATGAAAAAGACAAGAAAGGGAAAAGTACTGGTGTTAGTAGGTTAAGTGCAGGCGAAAAAGATGAGTCTTTAGATGTTTCTTGAAAATGACTAAAGACTCAGCTGTACGAATTGAGATTGGGAGGTCATTCCGCCAGCTGGGCACAGTCCAGGAAAAGGTCCGTGAGAGTGATTTTGAACTTCTTTGGGATGGCACCACAAGGCGTCGTTCACTTGCAGAGCACAAACTTCTGGAGGGCACATAGGATTTAACCAGTGAGTTTAGGTAAGATGGTGCCGTGCCAGTGGTCGTCTTGTAGGCAAGCATCAGTACCTTGAATTCGATGCGAGTGGCTACTGGTAGCCAGTGTAACCTGATGAGGAGAGGAGTAACATGAGCTTTTTTTGGCTCATTGAAGACAATCCTCCAGGAGAGGATAGAATTGAAAACATTTAAATAAAAATGTAATCAATTAATTGTAAATGTTTAGTAAGAGAGGCTAATATTTCACTCAAAATTGAATTGAGGCGTTTCATTTTTATTTCCATACATTTTTCTTAAAACAGAAGATGCTGGGAGAGTGTCATTTGGAAATGAACGTATTTATCCGCTAAAAAAAAATATAAAAAAAATAAATAAAAAAAACTTTCAATATTCTCAATTCACAAACACTCTTAATGTAACAAGGGGGGTTATCTTTCACAGTATATCAGATTTGTTCTATATATGTATTTAAAAACCTTTTCAAAAAATAATTAATATGTTGGTAACAGGGTTGACCAAAAACACACATTAAAATTGGTTACATGAAGAAAAAAATAATAATAATAAGATAGCCTGAGATGGCACGGAACATTTTCCTTAGAGGTAAGGATCTACTTCATCCAAAAAGGGGCTTAAAGATTTTCAAAACAGTACTTTGAAAATCAAAAATTGGGAAATGGCACGTTTTCTTATAATGACCCGAATGCTGAAAGAGGTGGATATTTATCTATGTTCTTAGAGCTATCATATGAAACAACACTTTTAGCTGTCTGTTATCAGCAGTGAAGCAGGTTCTGAAGTAGCCTTGAAGCTTCCAGGGCAGAAATAAAAAAATAAAAAACATATAATTATTTATTGTTATATGATTAAATATAACACTTAGAGGATAGACAGACAAACAGACTATATGGTAATACAAATATAGAGGAAAAAACAACAATAGATGCTGTCATGAAACACCATGAAAAGGCAACTGCTGGACAGCTGGGACAGGCCAACAATTCCAAGTTGGCGGAACTGAGGTTCCAACTGAAGAAAAAGGAAACCTGTTTGAGTTTAGAGTTGTCTAATAGAGAGGATGAAGGAAAAACATACAAACCCTGCCCCTGATTTCATCCAAACCCTGATTTTTTTTTTTTTTTTTTTTTGACTTTTCAAAATATTGTGGAAAGCAAAACACTGTATAATTTTATTTGCATCTGCATCCAATGGGATTCCTGGCAAGATGGCGGATAGGGTGCATCGTATGTTGTGAGCTCTCGAGGACTGTCCCAGTTTTTGTTTCATGTTACACTTTCCAGTCCATACAATTCGTTCCTTTTGAAGTTGAATATATTAAGAATCTGAAAAACAAAAGAAAACAAGGTGCACCATGACTACAAAAAAGAATCTTGCTTCATGCCGCAGTAACGAGGTAGATGATGGCCATGAGTATGCTACGAGGATGGAAGTTTCCACTGAGAATACTAAAAGAAAAGATCCTTTCTCGCTGGTAAAGAAGAGGAACAGTTAAGAGGAAGGATACGGGGACAGAAGGGAAAGAAGGAATGAATGCAGTCTTAGAAGCGATAAAGCAGCTAACGGATAAGGTGGACATACTAGGTACTCAGATACAACAGAGTTCCATCATGTTAACAAGTATAGCCAAGGCAGTTGAGTTCAGTTACAGTCTTCGGTCTGCGAAGTATCGGCTTTAAAGAAAGATCACGAGGAGTTGATGGAGCGTGTCTTGGAGCTGGAGAGATACAAACGCCGATGGAATCTGAGGATTCGTGGTCGAAAGGAAAAGGAAGGTGAAGACATACGTGAGGCGGTTGCACAGTTGCTGGTGAAAATCTCCCCATCCTGGTCCTCGAACATCAATCACATTGTTGATTCGGTTCATCGAATAGGCAGACGTGAAGGAAATAAAACAAGGCATGTCATCATTCAGTTTACTCAGAGTATACACCGAGATGCACTGTGGAGAATGACAAAGGACCACTCGATCCGCAAAGAGCTTCGTATCAACTTCATCGAAGACCTCTGCGAAGCCGACAGGGAGACCCGAGCTGCTCTGTGGCCAAAGATAAAAGAAGCTAGAGATGTGGGTGCGCGTGCACTTCAGAGGAGGTGTTGGATATATAAATGGACAAAGACTTACTTAGGAACACATAAGGTATATGAACAAATGCTTTAGAATTTAAAGCTTGAAATAACCTTTTGATTAATATAATTTGTTTGGAGGGTTATTTTGCATTGAATGCAGTTTGAAGGGACAGTGCCTGTTTGGGCTTTCGTTTCTACATTTTTTCAGAAGTACATTTTTTCGATCGGATTAATATTTGTTGGCAGTTGCCAGTTTTGTTTATGAATAATTTAGTTTTTTTCTTGTATTTCACTTAATGTTAGGGTATTAAGAGAGAACACTTAGAGAAAATCATTATTTTTGTTTTTCAAGGGCGAAAAAGCACAATTTATTTTGTTGCAAGAAACACACTCCAAACAAGAGGATGAAAGATTTTGGATAAATCAATGGGGAGACAAAATCCTTTTTGATCATGGGTCCACTAGATCAGCAGGGGTGGCTGTTTTGTTTTGTAACCCACCTGGTTAACTAGTGACATCTGGATTCAGCAATAATGGGCACTGGTTAATCTGTGTCATGAATATGGATGGCCATTATTTTATTATGGTCAATATTTATGGTTTCAATAACGTAATCCAAAACAGACAGTTGATTTCAGATGTTTCAGATGTTTCAGATGTTTCCAGTGTTTTTGTATACCTTAGACTAAATTATCCGACTGCTAATACAATTATGGGTGGTGACTTTAACATGGTCAGTGGTGAATGCCTTGATAGCTATCCCTCCAGATGTAGCCTTAGTTCTTATAACCCTGTTTTAACCTCACAATGTACTCACAATTTGCTGGATCCTTGGTGCTTTAAATATCTTAACATGAAACAGTATTCTCGGTTTAAGCCAAATAATGTAGTAAAGTCAAGAATAGATTTTTGGCTAATTTCAGTTTCTATTATTAATTTTGTCAGTGATTGTTGTATGTCTACAGCTCTTCTTACACATCATTCTCTTATTAAATACATTTTTAAACCTCCTGGTGTTAGCCTTCAAAATAAAGGATATTGGAAATTCAATTCTAATTTATTAAAATGCCAGTCATTTGATGAGGGTATTAGGGCCATGGTCTCTAATGTGATGTCTGACGAGTTAATAGTGTCCTATATCTCCAAATGGGAATATCTTCAATTTAAAATTATGGAATACTCAATTAATTTTGGTAAAACACTAAATCGAAGTAACAAATGAATCTGAATCTAATATTATTAAAGAAATAAATGTATTTTATAATAAAACATCACCTACTGATAATGAAAAACGAAAACTACAAAGTCTTCAAAACAAACTTGATGAAATCTATCTTTGTAAAGCAGAAGGAGCTTTTATCAGGTCTAGGGCTAAATGGATTGAGGAGGGGGAAAGGAGCACTTCCCATTTCTGTCGGTTAGAAAAAAGAAGGAAAGAGAACCTTTCAGTTAAAGCCTTATTGATCCAGGGCCAAGCAATTACTGATCAAGCTTCAATCACTAAGGAAGTGGTTTCCTTTTACAGTAACCTATATTCCTCAAACCTTTTCTCTGGATGATACAACATCCTTTTTTGACCTTATTAAAGACTTTATTCCCCATACAGATGATGATTGGGTAGCACTGTGTGATGCAGATATTACATCTGATGAATTAGATAAAGCAGTAGGTAGTTTATGTCTAGACAAATCTCCAGGTTGTGGACGGCCTCACTGCAAAGTTTTATAAGCACTTTTGGAGCACACTTAAAGAACCTTTTATGCTTATGTTAAAAGAAGCAACAGAAAAATATGACATTTCCATCCACCACGAAACAAGGTATAATAACTTTAATCCCCAAGCCTGATAAAGACCCCTCAAATTTTAGATAACTTTAGACCAATTACATTATAAACACCGATTATAAAATTGTGACCCTTATATATGCTAACAGATTAAAAATGTTTTTACACAAAATTATAAGTGAATCTCAATCTGGCTTTATGAAGGGAAGATCTATACATAATAATATTCTATTAGTTTTTGATATTCTAGATCAGTGGTTCCCAACCTTTTTCAACTCTCAGCCTACACAACCATAACACATGTTTTGCACGGCCCACTGCAAAAAAAAAAAAAAAAAAAAAAAAAAAAAATTAATATTTAAAACAATGACCCCGCTATTGTTGGGTTAATAACTATATACTCAGAAGCTAGATTGTTAACTGTCTTTATTGAATGCCCTGGCAATGAACCGAAAAATAACTTGGGCTGGCACCACACTTGGTACAACTGATGTTGTTCTTTAGCATATGCAGCAAAAATATAAATGATAAATTGGTGGTTTATTCTTAAACCAATCAGTGAGCTCGAATAGTGGAAGCATAGTTACAGTTTAATATTTAAACAATTAATTTTTTTCTTATTTAATTATATATATGAAATGTTGTTAAGTTATATGTATCTTAATATTTAAGACTACAGTAGAATGCACATATGCACATTGCATCTTGAACATTTCTGTCTATCTTAATATTTAAGACTACAGTGTACTTTCATGCACATTATTACTATATTTAATTCTACAGTATACATCTTTGTTGTCCTATTTCCCCATTTCTTTTTATTATAACAACAGAACTGCTTTCCATCTTAATCAAAAACTCAGCGATAGCCCCCACTAGAGGTACTTGGTCAGACACTTATCATCGGCCGATTTGCAGGTGATACTGCATTTTTTATAAAGCAATTATCAGAAGTCCCCAAAATACTACAATCTATTCAAATGTTTCCCAAAGCTTCTGGTTTAAAAATAAATCTGAACAAGTGTGAATTAATGCCAGTCCATCAATGTCAATTAACTGAGGCTAATAACATCCCTATAAAATCTAAAGTTAAATATTTAGGCATGCTTATTTCAAAAGACTCCTCTGAAAATGAACTTATGAATGTGTGGAATACAATAGATAAATGTCAAATTAAACTCTTATAAGTTTATTAGGTAGAGTATTTTTGACTAAGATGGAAAGTATTTCGAGGTTAATCTATCCAGCATACACAATTGCTGTTTCAAATAGAGCTATTAAAAAAAATCAATCAAATTAACTTTGGCTACATCTGGGAAAAA